>NW_027590726.1:155000-192979 GCF_964213995.1 Mustelus asterias
CTTTTTGAGCCTTTTTTAAACAACGGAACAACATGAGCTATCCTCCAATCATCCGGCACCTCACCCGTGGATACCGACATTTTAAATATATCTGCCAGGGCCCCTGCAATTTCAACACTCGTCTCCTTCAAGGTCCGACGGAATACCCTGTCCGGTCCCAGGGATTTATCTACTCTGATTTGCCTCAAGACAGCAAGCACCTCCTCCCCTTTAATCTGTATATGTTCCATGACCTCCCTACTTGTTTGCCTTATTTCCATAGACTCCATGCCAGTTTCCTTAGTAAATACGAATGCAAAAACCCATTTAATATCTCCCCCATTTCTTTTGGTTCCATACATAGCCGACCACTCTGATCTTCAAGAGGACCAATTTTATCCCTTACTATCCTTTTGCTCTTAATATACCTGTAGAAGCTCTTAGAATTATCCTTCACCTTGTCTGCCAAAGCAACCTCATGTCTTCTTTTAGCCCTCCTGATTTCTTTCTTAAGTATTTTCTTGCACTTTTTATGCTCCTCAAGCATCTTATTTGCTCCCTGTTGCCTATACATGTCATACATCTCTCTCTTCTTCTTTATCAGAGTTCCAATATCCCTCGAGAACCAAGGTTTCTTATCCTTATTCACTTTGTCTTTAATCCTGACAGGAACATACAAACTCTGCACTCTCAAAATTTCTCCTTTGAAGGCCTCCCACTTACCAATCACATCCTTGCCAGAGAACAGCCTGTCCCAATCCACGCTTTTTAGATCCTTTCTCATTTCTTCAAACTTGGCCTTTTTCCAGTTTAGAACCTCAACCTGAGGACCAGATCTATCTTTATCCATGATCAAGTTGAAACTAATGGCGTTATGATCACTGGAACCAAAGTGTTCCCCTACACACACTTCGGTCACTTGTCCTAACTCGTTTGGCAAAGTTTGCATTTGACAAAGTCCCTCATGGCAGGTTGGTTAAGAAGGTTAAGGCTGATGGGATACAAGGAGAGGTGGCTAGATGGGTAGAAAACTGGCTTGGCCACAGGAGACAGAGGGTAGCAGTCAAAGGGTCTTTTTCCGGCTGGAGCTCTGTGACCAGTGGTGTTCATGCTGTGAAGGGGCTTGGGGCTCCGAAAGCTTGTGTGGCTTTTGCTACCAATTAAACCTGTTGGACTTTATCCTGGTGTTGTTAAACTCCTTACCAGTGGTGTTCCGCAGGGCTCTGTACTGGGACCTCTGCTATTTGTGATATATATAAATGATTTGGAAGAAGGTGTAACTGGTGTTATCAGCAAGTTTGCAGATGACACGAAGATGACTGGACTTGCAGATAGCGATGAACATTATCGGACAATACAGCAAGATATAGATAGGCTGGAAAATTGGGCGGTGAAATGGCAGATGGAATTTAATCCAGATAAATGCGAAGTGATGCATTTTGGAAGAACTAATGTAGGGGGGAGTTATACAATAAATGGCAGAGCCATCAAGATTATAGAAACACAGAGGGTCCTAGGTGTGCAAGTCTACGAATCCTTGAAGGTGGCAGGACAGGTGGAGAAGGTGGTGAAGAAGGCATATGGTATGCTTGCCTTTATAGGGCGGGGTATATAGTATAAAAGCTGGAGTCTGATGTTGCAGCTGTATAGAACGCTGGTTAGGCCACATTTGGAGTACTGCGTCCAGTTCTGGTCGCCGCACTACCAGAAGGACGTGGAGGCTTTAGAGAGAGTGCAGGGAAGGTTTACCAGGATGTTGCCTGGTATGGAGGGTCTTAGCTATGAGGAGAGATTGGTTAAACTGGGCTTGTTCTCCCTGGAAAAACGGAGAATGAGGGGAGACCTAATAGAGGTGTACAAGATTATGAAGGGTATAGATAGGGTGAACAGTGGGAAGCTTTTTCCCAGGTCGGAGGTGACGATCACGAGGGGTCACGGCTCAAGGTGAGAGGGGCAAGGTATAACTCAGATATCAGAGGGACGTTTTTTACACAGAGAGTGGTGGGAGCCTGGAATGCACAGCCAAGTAGGGTGGTGGAGGCAGACTCGCTGACATTGTTTAAGACTTACCTGGATAGTCACATGAGCAGTCTGGGAATGGAGGGATACAAATGAATGGTCTAGTTGGACCAATTATCGGCACAGGCTTGGAGGGCCGAAGGGCCTGTTTCCTGTGCTGTACTGTTCTTTGTTCTTTGTTTCCGAATAGGAGATCTAATATTGCATCCTCTTTAGTTGGTACCTCTATTTATTGATTTAGAAAATGTTCCTGGACACATTTTACAAACTCTAACCCATCTAGACCTTTAACAATATGGGAGTCCCAATCTATATGTGGAAAATTAAAATCCCCTACTATCACAACTTTATGTTTCCTACAGTTGTCTGCTATCTCTCTGCAGATTTGGTCCTCCAATTCTCGCTGACTATTGGGTGGTCCATAATACAACCCCATTAACATGGTCATACCTTTCCTGTTTCTCAGCTCCACCCATATGGCCTTGGCAGACAAGCCCTCTAATCTGTCCTGCCTGAGCACTGCTGTAACATTTTCCCTGACTAGCAATGCCACCCTTCATCCCTCTGCCTCTATCACGTCCGAAACATCGGAACTCTGGAACATTGAGCTGCCAGTCCTGCCACTCCTGTAGCCAAGTTTCACTAATGGCTATAATGTCATAATTCCATGTGTCAATCCACGCCCTCAGCTCGTCTGCCTTCCCCACAATACTCCTGGCATTGAAATAGACACACCTCAGAAGATTATTACCACCAGACACAACCCTTCTATTTGTGATTTTGCATGAACTATTAACATCATTTATTTTCACCCCCGCTCCACTACCTGCTCTGGCACTCTGGTTCCCATCCCCCTGCAAATCTAGCTTAAACCCTCCCCAATAGCACTAGCAAACCTCCCTGCAAGCATATTGGTCCCCTTGTAGTTCAGGTGTAACCCGTCTCTCTTGTACCGGTCCCAACTGCCCCAGAAGAGGTCCCAATGATCTAGAAATCTGAAACCCTGCCCCCTGCACCAGTTCCTCAGCCACGTGTTCATCCGCCCGAGCATCCTACTCTTACCCTCACTGGCACGTGGCACAGGTAGCAATCCTGAGATTACTACCCCTGGGGTCCTGCTTTTTAACTTCCTACCAAGCTCTTTATACTCACTCTTTTGTACACACATTCGCTATATTCTGCTGTATCTCCCTTTCACACAGAGACATATTCTCTCTAGCTTGTTGTATTTCTCACAAGCACACATTCTCTATGTCAAAGAAAGAACAAAGAACAAAGAAAATTACAGCATAAGAACAGGCCCTTCGGCCCTCCTAGCCTGCACCGACCATGCTGCCTAACTGAACTAAAACCCCCTACCCTTCTGGGGACCATATCCTTCTACTCCCATACTATTCATGTATTTGTCCAGACGCCTCTTAAAACTCACTGTCGTATCTGCTTCCACTACAACCCCAGCAGCGAGTTCCAGGCACCCACACCCTTTGTGTAAAAAACCTGCCTCGTACATCTCCTTTAAACCTTGCCCCTCGCACCTTAAACCTATGCCCCCTAGTAATTGACTCTTCCACCCTGGGAAAAAGCTTCTGACTATCCACTGTGTCCATGCCTCTCATAATCTTGTAGACTTCTATCAGGTCGCCCCTCAACCTCCGTCATTCCAAATAGAACAAACCAAGTTTCTCCAACCTCTCCTCATAGGTAATGCCCTCCGTACCAGGCAACGGTCTGGTAAATCTTTTCTGTACCCTCTCCAAAGCCTCCAATCCTTCTGGTAGTGTGGCGACCAGAATTGAGCACGATATTCCAAGTGCGGCCCAACTAAGGTTTAATAAAGCTGCAACATGACTTGCCAATTTTTAAACTCAATGCCCCGGCTGATGAAGGCAAGCATGCCGTATGCCTTCTTGACTACCTTCTCCACCTGCATTGCCACTTTCAGTGACCTGTGTACCTGTACACCCAGATCCCTCTATCAATACACTTCATGGTTCTGCCATTTACTGTATCTTTCCATCTGTATTAGACCTTCCCAAATGCATTACCTCACATTTGTCCGGATTAAACTCCATCTGCCATCTCTCCACCCAAGCCTCCAAACGATTTATATCCTGCTGTGTCCTCTCATGGTCCTCATTGCTATCCGCAAACCCACCAACCTTTGTGTCGTCCGCAAACTTACTAATCAATCCAGTTACATTTTCCTCCAAATCATTTATATATATTACAAACAGCAAAGGTCCCAGTCCTGATCCCTGAGGAACGCCACTTGTCACAGCCCTCCGTTCAGAAACCCTTCCACTGCTACCCTCTGTCTTCTATGACTGAGCCAATTCTGTTTCCACCTTGCCAGCTCACCTCTGATCCCATATATATATGTATATATACATATATAGATATCTGGCAGTATCCCTCTCTCGCTCACATTCCATATATCGGCAGCATCATTCTCTCTCATTCTCACATTCTCTGTATCTTGCTGTATCTGTTCCTCACACTCACACATTTTCTGTAGTTTGTTGTATCTCTCCCTCACACACTCTCATTTTCCTGTATCTCAGAGGCACAGTGGTTCGCATTGTTGCCTCGCCAGGGACACGGGTTCGATTCCCAGCTTGGGTCACTGTCTGCGCGGAGTCTGCACATTCTCCCCATGTCTGCGTGGGTTTCCTTTGGGTGCTTTCCTTCCAGTTTCCTCCCACAGTCTGAAAGACGTGTTGCTTAGTTGCATTGGCCATGCTAAATGCTCCCTCAGTGTCCCTAACAGGCACCAGAGTGTGGTTGCTGAGTGTGTTTAACCTTCTAAAATTGTGATTTTTGTCTTTAGGCATTGGCGGCACGCAGATTAAATTGGTGATTAAATTCATGGGACATGTTGGTGTTGAAGTGATGCAGAACATTATTCTTGAGGTGAGAATCTGTTTGGAGATTAAATATTGGTGACATCAATTCCTGCCTCTCACTCTGAATTCACAGATCAGGAGCTCCATGTCAGATTAAAAGCAGCTTCACTATCCTGCTGATTATCCTTGTATTATCCAGACCACCCTCCTGTTGAAGGGCCGAGTGGCCTCCTCCTGTTCCTGCGTTGGTGTCTGAACCTCTATAGTGTAGCTGAAGTGGGGAGCATTGTCACAGTCCAGTCCCATTGGTCCAAACCCCTCACAGATTGAGGGCAAAGAAAGTCTGAAACAACCTCACATTGCTCTGCTGACCCCAAGATCACCTCTCTCTCTCTCTCTGTCTTCCTCTCTCTTTCCTTTGCTCTCTTTCTCCCTCTATCCATCTCTGTTGCTGCCTCAATGTCTGTCCTCTGTCTCCCTCTCAATTTCTTGCTAACTCTCTCTCTCTCTCTGTCTTGATCTCTTGTCATCTCTCTCTCTCCGACCTTCAATGTTTGTCTCTCTCTCTTCTCACCTTCTGTCTTACTCGGCCACTTGCTTTGTCTCCATCCCTCCCTCTCTCTCTTTTCCTTGAGTCTGTCCTGCTCTTTCTTTTTCTCCCTTTTCTTTCTGTGCCCATCTCTATTTCTCTGTCTTTTTCTTTGCTTCATCCAGTCTCCCCTTTGCTTCTCTCGCTCCCTCACTGAACTCATTTCTCCAGTCCCATTTTCACTACAAACGTTGGAAGCAATGTCACCTGTTCCGTATGGCCAGTGCAGTTCCAGACAGTGATTGGCAGTGAATGTGACTTTTTGTCCCCAAACTCTACTTCACAATTTCCCTGCACCCTCACTGCAATATGAATTATGTCTCCTGTCTGTGATATAGCTGCAGCTGTCACTCAAGAATCGATTTCCGGATGTGGATCTTCATTTGAGTATTGCAGATGATTAACTCTCGGCTGTGGCTTACTCCAGAAGATTGTTGGTGATGGATTGTATCAGTCAGCGCATGATGGCCTGTGTGTTTGACAGCTTTGCTCACTAATCGTCCTGCCTTACAATGTTAAGTAGCTAGCAAAGGATTCATTGCTCGCTGTGTGCTACTGTTACATCATTATTGATTCTTCTTCATGTGACAGGATTGTGGGAACTTTAGCTTTTGCTTTGTTAAATAGGGAAACATACCCTCAATTTGAAAATACTGACTACTGGGCTGTTGGACAGAGATTGACCCAACATTGACCATTTTTAACTTTCTGCTTAATGAGAGAATGATCTGTGTGGAGCCCCCTGAGAATGGGCCCCCTGTGAATGGGCAAACAGACCACTGTTAATCCAAGCTAAATTCTGGGGAGATATCATCCTTTTTCTGAAGGTTGTGACAGGTTGATGTTGGTCGGTACAGAATAGAATACAGGCTTATTGTTTTATCTATAGAATAGGAAGTGAGTGTATGAAAAGTGAAATATTTGACAACTGATCTCACGAACCCAGTGAAAGAAGAAATTACATCAGCTTTATTAACCAAATTGATATATGCTGGCTCCAATCAGATCCTCCTTATCTGGAGTAGTGATACTGCTGGTGGAGCAGGAAGCAATATGTTTGTATCTTCACTCCATTCGATTCATAGAACCGGTGAACGGTCCCTGTTGGTCCCATTGTGAAGATGTAAAAGTGTAACAAAGAACAAAGAACAGTACAGCACAGGAAACAGGCCCTTCGGCCCTCCAAGCCTGTGCCGCTCCTTGGTCCAACTAGACCAATCGTTTGTATCCCTCCATTCCCAGGCTGCTCATGTGAGCAAGATATGATTAGGACTAAAATCACAGGAAAATCCTGCCAAGGATGCACTCTCAGCAAAACAACGTCTGTGGAGATCAGTAAAATTTAGTATTTCGAGTCAATGTGCTGGCTTTTGAGCTGAAACATTAACTGTGTTTCACTCCGCAGTTCCTGCCTGACCTGCCGAGTCTGTACAGCTTGTCTTTTTCTGTTTTTTTCTTTACACGATCAGGTCTATCAGATTCTCATTAATGGGCTTTCACAAACCCAAACCTATGCCTCAGAAAAGCCTCGGAAGAAACAGGAGAAAATCACGAGGGTTTTGATTGCAAAGTGTCTGTTTAACTGATTATTCAGCTGGGAACTGTAACGTGTTCGAGCCCATCACCATCACATGTGGGTTTCTCAGTTAAGTGGGTGTGTAAATGTATGCAATGTGTGCTTAATAAATCTCAAAATACTTGACCACAATGTTTCAAATCTGTTTCTTTTGGAGAGATGTCCAGATTATCGAATTAGGAGCTAAAACCACCCTGGAACGGTTTGAAACTCACCTTGTTGTCTGGCCTATCTCTCAGATTCTCAACTCTCTGTCTTCCCATGGATTCATCTTCCTCTCCCTGCTTCACTTTGAATATTTTTCCGGCTTTTCTGCTAATGAACACTCGCAGTTCACAAGATAGAAGAACATAAGAAATAAGAGCAGGAGGAGGCCATTTGGCCCCTCAAGCCTGCTCTGCCACTCAGTCCAATCCTGACTGATCCTGGGCTTTATCTTCACTTTCCCACCCACCCCCATATCCCCTAATTTTATGACACCACAAATCTGTCTGCTCCAGCCTTATATTTATTCAACAAAGGAGCACCCATAACTCCGAGTTAGAGAATTCCAAAGATTCATTGCCATTAGAGTAAAGAAATTACTCTTCATCTCTTTAGGGGCAGGTGCGACCTGTACAGTTTAATTTAATTTAATTTAATCTCAGTTGTTTGGGTTTAATCTCAGTTGTTTGGGTTTAATCTCAGTTGTTCGGGTTTAATCCCAGTTGTTGTGGATTTAATCTCAGTTGTTGTGGATTTAATCTCAGTTGTTTGGATTTAATCTCAGTTGTTTGGGTTTAATGTCAGTTGTTTGGATTTAATCTCAGTTGTTTGGGTTTAATATCAGTTGTTTGGGTTTAATCTCAGTTGTTTGGGTTTAATATCAGTTGTTTGGGTTTAATCTCAGTTGTTTGGGTTTAATCTCAGTTGTTCGGGTTTAATCCCAGTTGTTGTGGATTTAATCTCAGTTGTTTGGATTTAATCTCAGTTGTTTGGGTTTAATCTCAGTTGTTTGGGTTTAATCTCAGTTGTTTGGGTTTAATCTCAGTTGTTTGGGTTTAATCTCAGTTGTTCGGGTTTAATCCCAGTTGTTGTGGATTTAATCTCAGTTGTTGTGGATTTAATCTCAGTTGTTTGGATTTAATCTCAGTTGTTTGGGTTTAATCTCAGTTGTTTGGATTTAATCTCAGTTGTTGTGGATTTAATCTCAGTTGTTTGGATTTAATCTCAGTTGTTTGGGTTTAATCTCAGTTGTTTGGGTTTAATCTCAGTTGTTTGGGTTTAATCTCAGTTGTTTGGGTTTAATGTCAGTTGTTTGGATTTAATCTCAGTTGTTTGGGTTTAATCTCAGTTGTTTGGGTTTAATCTCAGTTGTTTGGATTTAATCTCAGTTGTTGTGGATTTAATCTCAGTTGTTTGGATTTAATCTCAGTTGTTTGGGTTTAATCTCAGTTGTTTGGGTTTAATCTCAGTTGTTTGGGTTTAATCTCAGTTGTTTGGGTTTAATCTCAGTTGTTTGGGTTTAATGTCAGTTGTTTGGATTTAATCTCAGTTGTTTGGGTTTAATCTCAGTTGTTTGGGTTTAATCTCAGTTGTTTGGGTTTAATCTCAGTTGTTTGGGTTTAATGTCAGTTGTTTGGATTTAATCTCAGTTGTTTGGGTTTAATATCAGTTGTTTGGATTTAATCTCAGTTGTTGTGGGTTTAATCTCAGTTGTTTGGATTGAATCTCAGTTGTTTGGGTTTAATCCCAGTTGTTGTGGGTTTAATCTCAGTTGTTGTGGGTTTAATCTCAGTTGTTTGGATTTAATCTCAGTGGTTTGGGTTTAATATCAGTTGTTTGGATTTAATCTCAGTTGTTTGGATTTAATCTCAGTTGTTTGGATTTAATCTCAGTTGTTTGGGTTTAATCTCAGTTGTTTGGGTTTAATCCCAGTTGTTGTGGATTTAATCTCAGTTGTTTGGATTTAATCTCAGTTGTTTGGGTTTAATCTCAGTTGTTTGGGTTTAATCTCAGTTGTTTGGGTTTAATCTCAGTTGTTTGGATTTAATATCAGTTATTTGGGTTTAATCTCAGTTGTTTGGGTTTAATCTCAGTTGTTTGGGTTTAATCTCAGTTGTTTGGGTTTAATCTCAGTTGTTTGGATTTAATATCAGTTATTTGGGTTTAATCTCAGTTGTTTGGGTTTAATATCAGTTGTTTGGATTTAATCTCAGTTGTTTGGGTTTAATATCAGTTGTTTGGGTTTAATATCAGTTGTTCTGGGTTTAATCTCAGTTGTTTGGGTTTAATATCAGTTGTTTAGGTTTAATCTCAGTTGTTTTGGGTTTAATCTCAGTTGTTTGGGTTTAATATCAGTTGTTCTGGGTTTAATCTCAGTTGTTCTGGGTTTAATATCAGTTGTTTGGGTTTAATCTCAGTTGTTTGGGTTTAATATCAGTTGTTAATATCAGGGATTTGTTCCCAGGAGCAGGCTGAGGGTAAGAGAGTGGGTTTTCTGACTTTAATTAATTCTTTATTTTTTCAGTTAATTTTGGGTTTAAAATCGGAGGTTTTTTTCAAAACCGGAAGTCGGGCCAGGAGAGGCCTGGGGAAGTTTTTGGAGGGTTTAAAAGCACACCAAAGTATACAGCGGGCAGCATCGTAGCGGGCAGCAGAGTGAGTGGGAAGTTGAGTGAGCTGTCAGGGCTTTGGCTCACAGGGCTTGGACGAGCAGGGGTGAGTTTTTGTTTCCTTACACTCTTATTAACTTTTCACTGTCTTACTTGACATAAAGTGTCCAGTATGAGTGTGAAACCAGTGTGTTGTTCCCAGTGTAGGATGTGGGAGGTCCTGGAGGCATCTGGCCTCCCGGACATCCACATCTGTGAGGGGTGTGTCGAGCTGCGGTTCCTGAGGGACCGTGTTAGGGAGCTGGAACTGCAGCTCGAGGATCTTAGGCTGATGAGGGAGAATGAGGAGGTGATAGACAAGAGCTATCATCAGGTGGTCACACCAGGGCAACGGGAGGAGGCCAAGTGGGTGATGGCCAGGAAGGGTAAGGCTAGGGTGGTTGAGAGCACCCCAGTGGATTTGCCCCTGCACAACAAGTACTCCTGCTTGAGTACTGCTGGGGGGGACAGCCCGCCTGGGGGAAGCAGCAGTGGCCGTGTCTCCGCAGTGGAGTCCAGCCCTGTAACTCAGAGGGCTAAGGAAAAGAGGAGGAAGGCGGTATTAATCGGGGACTCAATGGTGAAGGGGACAGACAGGCGTTTCTGCGGAGGTAGGCGGGATTCTCGCATGGTGGTCTGCCTCCCTGGGGCCGGGATCCAGGATGTCGCTAGTCGCGTCCCGGAAATCCTGAGGTGGGAGGGAGAGGAGCCTGAGGTAGCGGTACATATTGGTACCGCTGATGTGGGTAGGAAGGGAGAAGGGGTCATGAAAAGGGAGTACAGGGAATTAGGGAGACAGCTGAGAAAGAGGAAAGCAAAGGTAGTAATCTCAGGATTACTGCCTGTGCCACGGGAAGGTGAGGGCAGGAATGGAGTGAGGTGGAAGATGAATGTGTGGCTGAGGGACTGGTGCAGGGGGCAGGGATTCAGGTTCCTGGACCATTGGGACCTCTTTAGGGGCAGGGGTGATCTGTATACAAAAAACGGGTGGAACTTGAATCACACGGGGACCAATATCCTGGCCGGTAGGTTGGCTAAGGTTACTGGGGAGAATTTAAACTAGATAGGTTGGGGGGAGGGGAGCTAGAAGAGTTGACTAGGATCAAGGAACTAATTGATGGGGTGGAGGATGCAGGGGTAAGGGGAATTACAAAATTAATGGTAGAGGAGAGGGTGCAAGTGAATGAAGGCGGTAATTTAGATAAGGGAGTAGAGGGAGAGGGTGTTCGCGACTCATCAAAGCGGGTCCAGATAAAAGCTGGAATAAGGACACTTTGCCTGAATGCACGAAGCATTCGGAACAAGGTAAATGAGTTGATGGTGCAAATCAGCACGAGTGGGTACGATCTAGTGGCCATTACAGAAACGTGGCTGAAAGGTGACCAGGACTGGGAGATGAATATCCAGGGGTATCAGGCGTTTAGGAAGAATAGACAGGAAGGAAAAGGTGGTGGGGTCGCGCTATTAATAAGAGATAATATCAGGGTAGTACTGAGGGATGACATAGGCTCTGAGGAACAAAACGTGGAATCATTATGGGTAGAGATGAGGAATAGTAGAGGGAGAAAGACACTAGTAGGTGTGGTATATAGGCCCCCAAATAATAATGTTGAGGTAGGGAGGGCTATAAACAAGCAGATAAGGGATGCGTGTAAAAACGGAACGGCAATAATCATGGGGGACTTCAACATGCACATTGACTGGCAGACTCAAGTCGGTAAGGGTGGAATGGAGGAAGAGTTCTTAGAATGCTGTCGGGATAGTTTCCTTGAACAGCATGTTACGGAACCGACGAGGGAACGAGCTATTTTGGATCTGGTATTGTGTAACGAGGTAGGTAGAATTAAGGATCTTATTGTGAAGGACCCTCTTGGGTCTAGTGACCACAATATGGTCGAATTTCTGATTCAGATGGAAGAGGAGAAAGTTTGGTCCCAAACCAGTGTCCTCTGTTTGAACAGAGGGAAATATGATAGGATGAGGGATGAATTGGCTAAGGTAGACTGGGAGAGCAGGCTGGCAGGTAGGATAGCTGAGGAACAGTGGAGGATTTTTAAGGAGATCCTTTTCAGTTCTCAGCAAAAATATATTCCAGCAAAAAACAAGGATTGTAAGAAAAGGGAGAACCAGCCGTGGATAACGAAGGAAATAAAGGAGAGTATTAAAATAAAAACAGCTGCGTACAGAGTGGCCACAAATAGTGGAGAAACAAGTGATTGGGAAAAATTTAAGAAACAACAAAGAGAGACTAAGAAAGCGATAAAGAAAGGAAGGATAGACTATGAAGCTAGGCTAGCAATTAATATAAAAAATGATAGTAAAAGTTTTTATAAATATATAAAAAGGAATAGAGTGGCTAGAGTGAATGTTGGACCCTTGGAGGACGAGAGGGGGGAGTTAATAGTGGGAAATGAGGATATGGCTGAGTCTTTAAATAAGTTTTTTGTGTCAGTCTTCACGGTGGAGGACACAAATAGTTTGCCAAATATTAACGATAGAGGGTTGGCAGCAGGAGAAATACTTAATACAATTAATGTTACCAGAGAGGCAGTGCTGGGTAGACTAATGGGACTGAAGGTGGATAAGTCCCCGGGTCCGGATGGAATGCATCCCAGGGTATTGAAAGAAATGTCAGAGGTAATAGTGGATGCGTTAGTGATTATTTATCAAAACTCGTTGCATTCTGGGGTAGTGCCGGTTGATTGGAAAACGGCTAATGTTACGCCGCTGTTTAAAAAAGGAAGGAGACAAAAGGCGGGTAACTATAGGCCGGTCAGCTTAACGTCTATAGTAGGGAAAATGCTGGAATCCATTATTAAAGAGGAGATAGCAGGGCATCTGGATAGAAATGGTTCGATCAATCAGACGCAGCATGGATTCATGAGGGGAAAGTCGTGCTTGACGAACATGTTGGATTTTTATGAAGATGTGACTAGGGCGGTTGATGGAGGAAAACAGGTGGATGCGGTGTTTTTGGATTTCCAAAAGGCGTTTGATAAGGTGCCCCATAAAAGGCTGCTGAAGAAGATTAGGGCACACGGAGTTGGGGGTAGTGTGTTAAAGTGGATTGGGGACTGGCTATCCGACAGGAAGCAAAGAGTCGGAATAAATGGGTGTTTTTCCGGTTGGAGGAAGGTAACTAGTGGCGTGCCGCAGGGATCGGTACTCGGGCCGCAACTGTTTACCATTTATATAGATGATCTGGAGGAGGGGACGGAGTGTAGGGTAACGAAGTTTGCAGACGACACAAAGATAAGTGGAAAAGTGAATCGAGTGGAACATAGAACATAGAACATAGAACATTACAGCGCAGAACAGGCCCTTCGGCCCACGATGTTGCACCGACCAGTTAAAAAAAAAACAAAAAAAAAACTGTGACCCTCCAACCTAAACCAATTTCTTTTCGTCCATGAACCTATCTACGGATCTCTTAAACGCCCCCAAACTAGGCGCATTTACTACTGATGCTGGCAGGGCATTCCAATCCCTCACCACCCTCTGGGTAAAGAACCTACCCCTGACATCGGTTCTATAACTACCCCCCCTCAATTTAAAGCCATGCCCCCTCGTGCTGGATTTCTCCATCAGAGGAAAAAGGCTATCACTATCCACCCTATCTAAACCTCTAATCATCTTATATGTTTCAATAAGATCCCCTCTTAGCCGCCGCCTTTCCAGCGAAAACAATCCCAAATCCCTCAGCCTCTCCTCATAGGATCTCCCCTCCATACCAGGCAACATCCTGGTAAACCTCCTCTGCACCCTCTCCAAAGCCTCCACATCCTTCCTGTAATGTGGGGACCAGAACTGCACACAGTACTCCAAGTGCGGCCGCACCAGAGTTGTGTACAGTTGCAACATAACGCTACGACTCCTAAATTCAATCCCCCTACCAATAAACGCCAAGACACCATATGCCTTCTTAACAACCTTATCTACTTGATTCCCAACTTTCAGGGATCTATGCACACATACACCTAGATCCCTCTGCTCCTCCACACTATTCAAAGTCCTCCCGTTAGCCCTATACTCAACACATCTGTTATTCCTACCAAAGTGAATTACCTCACACTTCTCCGCATTAAACTCCATCCGCCACCTCTCGGCCCAACTTTGCAACCTGTCTAAGTCTTCCTGCAGACTACGACACCCTTCCTCACTGTCTACCACACCACCGACTTTGGTGTCATCAGCAAATTTGCTAATCCACCCAACTATACCCTCATCCAGATCATTAATAAATATTACAAACAGCAGTGGCCCCAAAACAGATCCCTGAGGTACACCACTTGTAACCGCACTCCATGATGAATATTTACTATCAACCACCACCCTCTGTTTCCTATCCGCTAGCCAATTCCTGATCCAATTTCCTAGATCACCCCCAATCCCATACATCTGCATTTTCTGCAGAAGCCTACCATGGTGAACCTTATCAAACGCCTTACTAAAATCCATATATACCACGTCCACTGCCTTGCCCCCATCCACCTCCTTGGTCACTTTCTCAAAAAACTCAATAAGGTTAGTAAGGCACGACCTACCTGCCACAAAACCATGCTGACTATCACCTATCAATTCATTACTCTCCAAATAATTATAAATCCTATCCCTTATAATTTTTTCCAACATCTTGCCGACAACAGAAGTGAGACTCACCGGTCTATAATTCCCGGGGAAGTCTCTGTTCCCCTTCTTAAACAATGGGACAACATTCGCTAACCTCCAATCTTCTGGTACTATACCAGAGGCCAACGACGACCTGAAGATCAGAGCCAGAGGCTCTGCAATCACTTCTCTTGCCTCCCAGAGAATCCTTGGATAAATCCCATCCGGACCAGGGGATTTATCTATTTTCAGACCCTCCAGAATATCCTGCACATCCTCCTTATCAACTGTAATACTGTCTATTCTACTCCCTTGCAACCCAGTGTCCTCCTCAGCTATATTCATGTCCCCTTGCGTGAACACCGAAGAGAAATATTGCTTCAATGCTTCACCAATCTCCTCCGGTTCCACACATAACTTCCCTCTGCCATCTATAACTGGCCCTAAACTTGCCCTAACCAACCTTCTGTTCTTGACATACCTATAGAACGCCTTAGGATTCTCTTTAACCCTATCCGCCAAAGTCTTCTCATGTCCCCTTTTAGCCCTTCTAAGCTCGCTCTTCAACTCCCTCTTAGCCAATCTAAAGCTTTCTAGTGCACTACCCGAGTGCTCACGTCTCATCCGAACATAAGCCTCCTTTTTCTTTTTAACCAACAAAGAAACTTTTTTGGTGCACCACGGTTCCCTAGCCCTACCAATTCCTCCTTGCCTGACAGGGACATACCTATCACAGACTCGCAGTAGCTGCTCCTTGAAAAAACTCCACATGTCGGACGTTCCCAGTCCCTGTAATCTCCTAGTCCAACCTATGTTTCCTAATTCTCTCCTAATAGCCTCATAATTACCCTTCCCCCAGCTAAAACCACTGGCCCGAGGTTCATGCCTATCCCTTTCCATCACTAAGGTGAACGTAACCGAATTGTGGTCACTATCACCAAAATGCACACCAACTTCCAAGTCTAGCACCTGGTCTGGCTCATTTCCCAGCACCAGATCCAATATAGCCTCACCTCTAGTTGGCCTGTCTACATACTGAGTCAAAAAACCTTCCTGCACGCTTTGAACAAAAACTGACCCCTCTAACGAGCTAGAGCTATAACAATTCCAGTCAATATTAGTCAAGTTAAAATCCCCCATAACAATTGCCCTATTACTTTCACTCCTAAGCAGGATTGACTCCGCAATCCTTTCCTCAACCTCTCTAGAACTTTTAGGAGGTCTATAAAAGACTCCCAACAGGGTGACCTCTCCTCTCCTATTTCTAATCTCCGCCCATACTACCTCAACAGATAAGTCCTCATCAAACCTCCTCTCTGACACTGTGATACAATCTCTGACCAATAATGCTACCCCTCCCCCTCTTCTACCTCCTTCCCTACTTCGACTAAAACATTTGAACCCCGGGACCTGCAGCATCCATTCCTGCCCCTGCTCTATCCATGTCTCTGAAATAGCCACAACATCGAAGTCCCAGGTACTGATCCACGCTGCAAGTTCACCCACTTTATTGCGAATACTCCTGGCATTGAAGTATACACATTTCAAACCCTGCTCCACCCCACCTCTGCAATGCCGTGCATTGCAGTCCCCATCCATGCATCCCTCACTTTCAGCCCCACTACTCAGGATCCCTCCCCCCCCCCGAATCAGTTTAAACCTCCCTGCATGGCCTTAGCAAATTTACCCCCCAGGATATTGGTCCCCTTCTGATTAAGGTGTAGACCATCCTTCTCATAGAGGTCACACCTTCCCCAGTACGAGCCCCAATTGCTTAAGTACCTGAACCCCTCCCTCCTGCACCATCCCCTCAGCCATGAATTCAAACCTTCCCTCTCCCTATTCCTCTCTAAACTATCCCGTGGTACAGGCAAGAGTCCAGAGATAACCACTCTGTCAGTCTTGGCCTTTAGTTTCCACCCCAACTCCATAAATCCCTGCCTAATATCCCCTTCCCCTATCCTCCCTATGTCGTGTGTCCCCACATGTACAATAACTTGTGGTTTATCTCCCTCCCCCCTAAGAGTCCTGAATACCCTGTCAGACACATCCCGGACCCCAGCCCCTGGTAGGCAACACACCAACCCTGAGTCCCTACCTTTAGTTCCGACCCTCCTATCTGTCCCCTTAATTGTGGAGTCCCCAATCACAAGGCCCAGTCTTTTACAGCCCCTAACCACCTGAGCTTTCTCACTCGGCTCACCCCCAGAGATCTGCTCTCTATGCTCAGTTGATTCCTCCTCAACTGTAGCCTCCAGCACCGAAAACCTATTATGGAGGGGAACCGCCCCAGGGGATTGTCTTCCCGATTGCTTCTTACCCCTCCTCCTGGCATTGACCCAAGCCTCATTTCTAGGAGTTACTATTTCTCTATAACTCCTATCAACTTCCACCTCCGCCTCCCGAATTATGCGGAGTTCCTCTACCTCCCCCTCCAGCTCCTTTACACGCTCCTCCAGAAGCTGCAATCTAATGCACTTCTTACAACTAAAATCTCCTGAAACACTACTGGATTTCCTCACCACATACATCCCACAGGAGATGCAGCATACTGCCTGAACTGCCATCCCTGAAGCCATTACCAGCAAGAAAAAAAGAAAACAAAAAAAAAAAACTTCCCCACACTTCCCCAACTGTCACTCTCTACTGCAGCCCGAGCAGCACTCCCTCACTGAGACACCAACTGTCACTCTCTACTGCAGCCCGAGCAGCACTCCCTCACTGAGACACCAACTGTCACACTCTACTGCAGGAGGACGGAGAAGATCTGCAGAGAGATTTGGACAGGCTGAGTGAGTGGGCGAGGATATGGCAAATGGAGTATAACGTTGATAAATGCGAGGTTATACACTTTGGAGGAAATAATAACAAATGGGATTACTATCTCAATGGAAACAAATTAAAACATGCTACCGTGCAAAGGGACCTGGGGGTCCTTGTGCATGAGACGCAAAAGCCCAGTCTGCAGGTACAACAGGTGATCAAGAAGGCAAATGGGATGTTGGCCTGTATTGCGAGGGGGATAGAATATAAAAGCAGGGATGTCTTGATGCACCTGTACAGGGCATTGGTGAGGCCGCAGCTGGAATACTGTGTGCAGTATTGGTCCCCTTATATGAGGAAGGATATATTGGCATTGGAGGGAGTGCAGAGAAGGTTCACCAGGTTGATACCGGAGATGAGGGGTTTGGATTATGAGGAGAGGCTGAGGAGATTGGGTTTGTACTCGTTGGAGTTTAGAAGGATGAGGGGGGATCTTATGGAGACTTATAAGATAATGCGGGGGCTGGATAGGGTGGAGGCGGAGAGATTCTTTCCACTTAGTAAGGAAGTTAAAACTAGAGGACACAGCCTCAAAATAAAGGGGGGTCGGTTTAAGACAGAGTTGAGGAGGAACTTCTTCTCCCAGAGGGTGGTGAATCTCTGGAATTCTCTGCCCACTGAGGTGGTGGAGGCTACCTCGCTGAATATGTTTAAAGCGCGGATGGATGGATTCCTGATCGGTAAGGGAATTAAGGGTTATGGGGATCAGGCGGGTAAGTGGTACTGATCCACGTCAGATCAGCCATGATCTTATTGAATGGCGGGGCAGGCTCGAGGGGCTAGATGGCCTACTCCTGCTCCTATTTCTTATGTTCTTATGTACAAAAAGAACGGGTTTCACTTAAATCCCAGGGGGACCAACATCCTGGCGGGAAGGTTTGCTAAGGCTACTGGGGAGTGTTTAAACTAGAATGGTTGGGGGGTGGGAATCAAAATGTGGTGACTGGGAGAGAGGAGGTTAGAGTAAAAATAAAAGGGGCTTGTAGACAGTGTGAGAGGGAGGATAGGCAGGTGACGGAGAAGGGGAGAGCTCAGACCGAAGGGTTGAGATGTCTTTACTTTAATGCAAGGAGTGTAGTGAACAAAATGGATGAGCTTAGAACGTGGATCACTACTTGGAAGTGTGATGTGGTGGCCATTACAGAGATTTGGTTATCTCAGGGACAGGATTGGATACTTCAAGTGCCGGGTTTCAGATGTTTCAGGAGGTACAGGGAAGGAGGCAAAAGAGGTGGGGGAGTGGCACGGTTAATCAGGGATAGTGTCACGGCTGTAGAAAAGATGGACGCCACAGAAGGATTGTTGCGGAATCTCTGTGGATGGAGGTTCGCAACAGGAAGGGGTCAATAATTTTACTGGGTGTTTTCTACAGGCCGCCCAATAGTAGTAGGGATGTGGAGGAGCAGATTGGGAAGCAGATCCTGGAGAGATGTGATAATAACAGAGTGGTCGTGATGGGAGATTTTAATTTCCCAAATATCGATTGGAATATCCCGAGGGTAAGGGGTTTAGATGGGGAGGAGTTTGTTAGGTGTGTTCAGGAGGGCTTCCTGACACAGTATGTGGATAAGCCTACAAGAGGAGAGGCTGTACTTGATTTGGTCTTCGGGAATGAACCTGGGCAGGTGTCAGATCTCTCAGTGGGTGAGCCTTTTGGGGATGGTGATCATAACTCTATCTACTTTACATTAGCATTGGAGAGAGATAGGATCAGTGAAGCTAGGAAAGTGTTTATTTGGAGTAAGGACAATTATGAGGCTATTAGGCAGGAAATTAGAGGCATAAATTGGAAGGAGGTTTTCTCAGGGAAATGTACAGAAGAAATGTGGCAAATTTCAAGGAAAATGTGTCTGGAGCTCTGCACAGCAACCTTCCAATAAGACAGGGGAGTTATGGTAGGTTACAGGAACCGTGGTGCACAAAAGCTGTAACAAATTTAGTCAAGAAGAAAAGAAAAGTCGACAAAGGTTTCAGGGAGCTTGGTAATGTTAGAAATCTAGAAGAGTATACGACTAGTAGGAAGGAACTTAAGAGGGAAATTAGAAGAGCAAGAAGGGGTCATGAGAAGGCCTTGGCAGACAGGATAAAGGAAAACCCCAAGGCATTCTACAAGTATGTTAAGAGCAAGAAGATAAGGTGTGAAGGAGTAGGACCTATCAAACGGGATGGTGGGAACGTCTGTATAGAACCGGTAGAAATTGCAGAGGTACTAAATGAATATTTTACTTCAGTATTCACAGTGGAAAAGGATCTTGGTAGTTGCAGTGCAGACTTGCAGTGGACTGAGAAGATTGAGCATGTGGACATTAGGAAAGAGGATGTGTTGGAGCTTTTGAAAAGCATCAAGTTAGATAAATCGTCGGGACCGGCTGGGATGTACCCCAGGTTACTGTGGGAGGCGAGGGAAAAGATTGCTGAGCCTCTGGCGATGATCTTTGCGTCATCAATGGAGACAGGAGAGATTCCGGAGGATTGGAGGATTGCGGATGTGGTTCCATTATTCAAGAAAGGGAGAAGAAATAGCCCGGGAAATTATAGACCAGTGAGTCTAACCTCAGTGGTTGGTAATTTGATGGAGAAGATCCTGAGAGGCAGGATTTATGAACATCTGGAGAGGAATAGTATGATCAGAAATAGCCAGCACGGCTTTGTCCGAGGCAGATCATGCCTTACGAGCCTAATTGAATTTTTTGAAGATGTAACTCGACACATAGAGGAGGGAAGAGTGGTAGATGTAGTTTATATGGATTTCAGCAAGGTGTTTGATAAGGTGCCCCATGCAAGGCTCATTGAGAAAGTGAAGGGGCATGGGATACAAGGGGACATTGCCTTGTGGATTCAGAACTGGCTTGCCCACAGAAGGCAAAGAGTGGTTGTAGATGGGTCTTTTTCAGCATGGAGGTCGGTCACCAGTGGAGTGCCCCAGGGATCTGTTCTGGGACCCTTGCTCTTTGTGATTTTTATAAATGACCTGGATGAGGAAGTGGAAGGATGGGTTGGCAAGTTTGCTGATGACACAAAGGTTGGTGATGTTGTGGATAGTGTAGAGGGATGTCAGCAGTTGCAACGAGACATTGATAGGATGCAAGACTGGGCGGAAAAGTGACAGATGGACATCAACCCAGATCAGTGTGTGGTGGTTCAGTTTGGCAGGTCGAATGGGATGGAAGAATATAATATTAAGGGTAAGATGCTTGGCAGTGTGGAAGATCAGAAGGATCTTGGGGTCCGGGTTCATTGGACACTCAAAGCAGCGTCGCAGGTGGTGGCTGTGGTTAAGAAGGCGTATGGAATACTGGCCTTCGTCAAGAGAGGAATTGAGTTTAGAAATCGGGAGATAATGCTGCAGCTGTATAGGATCCTGGTCAGACCCCACCTGGAGTACTGTGCCCAGTTCTGGTCGCCTCATTACAGAAAGGATGTGGAAGCCATAGGACGGGTACAGACGAGATTTACAAGGATGTTGCCTGGATTAGGTGACATGCTTTATGAGGATAGGTTGAGAGAGCTAGGTCTTTTCTCCTTGGAGAGGCGAAGGATGAGAGGTGACCTGATAGAGGAATATAAGATGTTGAGACGTATTGATAGAGTGGATTCTCAGAGGCTTTTACCCAGGGCTGAAATGTTGCCACAAGTGGTCACAGGTTTAGGGTGCTGGGGAGTAGGTACAAAGGAGATGTTCGGGGTAAGTTTTTCACTCAGAGGGTGGTGGGTGCGTGGAATCGGCTGCCGCTAGTGGTGGTGGAGGCGGATTCGACAGGATCTTTTAAGAGACTTTTGGATAAGTTCATGGAAGTTAGTAAGATAGAGGGTTGTAGGTAAGCCTAGTAGGTAGGGACATGTTCGGCGCAACTTGTGGGCCGAAGGGCCTGTTTGTGCTGTAGCTTTTCTATGTTCTATGTTCTATATACCAAATGCCCTACAGACACCCCGGGGCCTTCCAGCCACCAGGCTTTCAATCACTCCCTTTACTCTATGCAGCATAAGATGGCACATAGTTGAAAGGAGCCGGAGATGACAGGTGGTGGGGTCCCTGAGCTGCATCTCCTGACCCCCTTTGAGAGGAAAACCATGCAGCTGTCAGAGGAGGCAGCAGAGAGTTCCGTAAATGACCAGCAGGTCAGGGTACGCCGCAGAAGTGAGGAGCCACAAAACTTTCACTCATATGAACTTTTTCAAGTAAGTTGCATGCTGCCCAGGCCCTCCCTTACGCTTACCCATGTGTCTTCTTTCGCAGGATCAGAACCTGATGAAACCGGGCCCTCAGGAGTTGGTGCCCCTGCTATTATTGTAATACATGTGACAATAAAAAAAGCCAGATCAAATCAAATACCTTTCAGTTCCTAACTCCAGTCAAGAGTTCCATTATACTTCATGAGATCTTGAGGATTCCTTCGCTTCTCCTTTTGGAATGCAAACCAAGGATGCTGCAGTTTTCTGGAATTTCTCTTCAGCATTCTAGTTATTGTCCAAGGTACAAAATTTCACAGAGATCCTTCCATTAGCTTTTGATTAAACAATTCTCCAGTTTTGTTTCAAAACCTCACAACTGTGGCCTTCTAAGCTTAAGCTTGGGCCTCATTGAATTCACGCTCAGTGATTTTAAAATCAGGAACCTAATGGCCTCTATGTCCTGGATTTGGAAAGACACAGTTTTGAGCAGCAAACCCTATCCCCATTCTCATCTGTCCCCACCTTCTGTAGGGTTTCTAGGAAGGTTGCTGAAGATCTCTTCATCCATCTCCATACTGAGCAACTCTCCCAGTCTCTTTTCTCTTAACAAACTCTGTCTGCAAACTGGACATGAGCTCCCGCCCACGTTCCATGCAGTGAACAATCAAGTTTGCATTTTTTCTGCTTAAGTTACAGGTCTGTCTAGCATTTATCTGTTTTGCTCCCTTGCCTCAGTGAGCTCCAACTGTTTCTGCCTGTTACTAAACTGAACTGCTGACTGTCTGGTTCTGTGAGCAAACACATGGAATAATAAAGAAATGAACCTCCCTCGTCCCCACAATCGATCTCCATGGGAGATGATCCAAACAGAAATGTAAACTAATTATTTTTACCTTGAAAACAACTCCTTTAATTCTGTGACCCACATGAATAATAACATTTTTAAAAGTTTATTTATTAGTTCCACGTAGGCTTATGTTAACACTGCAATGAAGTTACTGTGAAAATCCCCTTGTCACCATACTCTGGTGTCTGTTTGGGCACACTGAGGGAGAATGTAGCACGGCCAATGCATCTAACCAGCAAGTCTGTGGACTGTGGGAGGAAACCGGAGCACCCGGAGGAAACCCACGCAGACATGAGGAGAACGTGCAAACTCCACACAGACAGTGACCCCAAATTGCGAATTGAACCCAGGTCCCTGGCACTGTGAGGCAGCAGTGCTAACCATCGTGCCACCATGCCGCCCCTAGTAGAATTAATGGCCATTTCTCCAGACTCCCTGGCTCCAAGGACTCTCTTGTTTGCAAAGGTATCTATTAACTTCTTTGATCTGAGCACTACATGGATAATCTAAATCCATTATTAAAATAACCCCGGGTTCCTACCAAAAGCTCAAAGATGGGTCATCGATTGTTCAAGTTTCTCCCTTCTAATTCTGGCCTCCTTGAATAAACATACATTGAGCTCCAAACTAATTACCCCAGATTTTTTTGAATTGTCCTTACTTCAGGGTTGCTTCACAGTTTCTCAATTAGAAATTGCCGCTCGTTCCTATTACTAGTTCCTAAGAACAGTTCATTTCTAGAACTAAAAGTTATACCTCTAAAACAGATGAATTACAGAATCAGATATTCACAATAGTTTGCAGAAGCTCTGCTGTTCTTTGAAAAGGAATGTTGAGAGGAGATTAGATAAAAGTATTTCTAAATCATGACAAAATGGATAGGAGTGCCGAGAACATAAGGACACCCATTTACGGTGAATTGCAAAAGAACTAGTAGTGACATAAACAACAAGCAAATAACCACTTGTCTTGTTTATTGATCTAGCTGTTGATTAAAATTAGCTTTATTTAGAATATTGGTTCTCAAACTGGAATCCTCAGGGACCTTCCAGTGGGCTCATGGCCAGTGTTACAGTTGGGTGATGTGGAAGGGAGACAGGAATTTACTAGGAGCTGGAGATATTCTTTTGCTCCCTGATGCGCGTTATCACACACGAGGCTTGATGCTCAGGAAATAAAGGCTTTTATTTGCTGTAACAAGGCAGCTACTAATTATATACACGATCCCAGACTGAGGGGTCCCAGACAGAGCAGAGACCTTTATACCTCTCCCAGGAGGCGGAGCCCGACTGGGATGTACACAATAACTATAATACAAGGTGTAACAACCCAACCCTAACCCCAACAGCAACAAGTAGAACAACCCATCCCTAACCCCAACAGCAACATATATACACACTTGTAGTACTGGCCAGACCCTGGCTCAGTACTATCTAGTGGGAACCAACGATGGTTCACCACATTCACCCCTCCTTTGAAGACAAAGGCCGGCGGGGTACAAAAAAACAGAATAATTTGTCATCAGTCTATAAGTTCAGACGGTCAGGGGGACCGCACCGTCGTTGTGACCTCCTCAATACCGGCGATGACACCGGAGTAGGCACTCGCGGTGGCGTTCTCACCAAGGCGATGTCCAACTGTTCCTCCACAGACTCACAGGCCGGTTGACCCTGAGGTGATGGTAATCCATGGAGTTCCGACACGCCCTGAAGTGGCGACCATCCTCTGGACTCAGGCAAGCTGTACACGGGAGTAAAAGGGTTAAGTAATGGTCCCGATGCTGCCCGCGCCGTGTCCGGAGGGGAAACAAGAGTTATGGGGTTTGTAACTGGGGGTATGGGAGCGACAGGGGTTCCTACGTCCCCTGCTGGCGCCAGGTCTCGGATCGAGACCGTGTCCTCTCGCCCGTCAGGGTATGCCACATAGGCATACTGAGGGTTGGCGTGGAGGAGATGGACCTGTTCGACCAATGGGTCGGACTTGCGGGCCCTTACATGTCGCCACAGGAGGACAGGTCCTGAGTACGTCAACCAAGACGGTAATGAGGTCCCAGAGGAAGACTTCCGAGGGAACGAAAACATCCTCTCATGGGGAGCAGCGTTGTGCCGTACACAGGAGTGAGCGTATGGAATGGAGCACATCAGGGAGCACCTCTTGCCAACGGGAGACTGGAAGGCTTTTTGACTTCAACGCCAGTAAGACAGCCTTCCAGACTGTAGCATTCTCACGTTCCACCTGTCCGTTACCCCGAGGGTTGTAGCTCGTGGTTCTACTAGAGGCAATCCCGTATGAGAGCAGGTATTGCCTCAAGTCATCGCTCATGAACGACGAGCCCCTGTCGCTGTGAATGTAGCTGGGGTACCCGAACAGGGTAAAAAGATCACGGAATACCTTGATAACCATGGCAGCGGATGTAACAGAGCAGGGAATAACAAAAGGGAATCTCGAGTACTCGTCAATGATCTTGAGGAAGTACACATTCCGATCTGTTGAGGGAAGGGGGCCCTTAAAATCAACACTCAGCCTCTCGAAGGGACGAGTGGCCTTGACTAATTGTGCCCGGTCAGGTCGGTAAAAGTGCGGTTTGCATTCCGCGCATACCCGACAGCTTCTTGTTATGGACCTGACATCCTCCACCGAGTAGGGCAGGTTGCGGGCTTTTATAAAGTGGTAGAGCCGAGTGACCCCAGGATGGCATAGGTCATTATGGAGAGCCTGCAAACGGTCCTCCTGTATACTGGCGCATGTTCCACGCGAGAGGGCATCCGAGGGCTCATTGAGTTTCCCTGGACGATACATGATGTCATAGTTATCGGTGGAGAGTTCAATTCTCCACCGCAAGATCTTGTCATTCTTGATCTTGCCCCTCAGCGTGTTATTAAACATGAACGCCACGGACCGCTGGTCCGTGATCAGGGTGAACCGTTTTCCCGCCAAGTAATGGCGCCAGTGCCTGACGGCCTCCACAATGGCCTGGGCCTCCTTTTCCACCGCTGAATGCCGAATTTCGGGGCCTTGGACGGTGCGGGAAAAAAAGGCGACGGGCCTGCCCGCCTGATTAAGTGTGGTGGCCAGGGCGAAATCAGATGCATCGCTCTCCACCTGAAAGGAGATGGACTCATCAACAGCGTGCATCGTAGCTTTCGCGATGTCGGCTTTTAATTTATCAAAGGCCAATCGGGCCTCTAGTGTTAGGGGAAAAGAAGTGGACTTGATGAGCGGACGGGCTTTGTCCGCGTAATTGGGAACACACTGTGCATAATAAGAGAAGAAGCCTAAGCATCTTCTCAGTGCTTTTGCACTAGTGGGCAGGGGAAGTTCAGAGAGGGGGCGCATACGGTCTGGATCAGGGCCAATGACCCCGTTTTCCACCACGTATCCGAGGATGGCTAAACAGCGTGTACGAAACACCCACTTCTCCCTGTTGTAGGTCAGGTTCAGGTGAGATGCAGTGCGTAGGAAATTCAGGAGATTTGTGTCGTGGTCCTGCTGGACATGGCCGCAGATGGTGACGTTATCCAGGTACGGGAAGGTAGCCCGCAGCCCGTTCTGGTCCACCATTCGGTCCATAGCACGCTGGAAGACCGAGACCCCATTGGTGACACCAAAGGGAACCCTGAGAAAGTGATACAAGCGACCATCCGCCTCAAAAGCCGTGTATTGTCGGTCCTCTGGGCGAATGGGGAGTTGATGGTAGGCAGACTTGAGGTCTATGGTGGAGAACACCCGGTACTGCGCAATCTGATTGACCATGTCAGATATGCACGGGAGGGGATACGCATCCAGCTGCGTGTATCTATTAATGGTCTGACTATAGTCTATGACCATCCGGGGTTTGTTCCCACTCTTGACCACCATGACCTGCGCTCTCCACGGACTAGCGCTAGGTTGTATGATCCTTTCCTTGAGGAGCCGCTGAACTTCAGATCGAATGAAGATCCAATCCTCAGCGCTGTAACGCCTACTCTTAGTCGCAATGGGCTTGCAGCCTGGCACAAGATTCTGGAACAAGGAGGGTGTGGTGATCTTCAGTGTCGAGAGGCTACAGGCGGGGCGCGTTGGGCAATTTGGAGGCTGCTGTTCTCCCACTGAAAGCAAAGGGAGTGGCCCACCGTACTGTAGGGTTACACTCCTCAAGTGGACCATGAAGTTTAGTCCGAGAAGTATTGGCGCGCAAAGGTGCGGCAACACTAGGAGCTTGAAACGCTCGTAAACTGTGCCTTGCACCGTTAAAGTTACCACGCAACTCCCTAGCACGGTGACAGACCGGGACCTTGATGCCATAGAAATTGTCTGTTTGACAGGTTGAATCCGGAGTCCACACCGCTTCACAGTGTCTGGGTGGATAAAACTCTCAGTGCTCCCGCTGTCAAACAGACAATAAATCAAGTGGTCGTTTACCTGAATGTCCATCATAGACTTGTCAAGTCTATGAGGCTTGGCCTGGTCCAGGATGATCGACGCCACCGTTGGATCATGAGCAGGCAGCTGAGATTGATGAGGATGACCCCTGCTGGTCGTTCGCGGTCGGTGCCGACCAACATGGCCGCTCCCATAGATCGCACGTGGGTGATGGCGCCAAACTCAGCGACCCCTGGTGGTCACACATCTCCGACTCCGTCGACCGTAATGGCGTCGTCCTGGCCTCGCACGTGGACGAAACCCTCGACGATGTCGACGACGAAGAACCGGGCGCTGAGGAATCGCAGGCCGCACTGCTGTTCCGAGAAGCAGATTTAGAGCGGCACACTTTCGAATAGTGCCCCTTCTTACCGCAGGCGGAGCACAACACAGCTTTAGCGGGACACCGTTGCCGAGTATGCTTCGCTCCCCCACAGAAGTAACACCGCGGGCTGCCCGGAGCTGCTGCCGTCATCTGGCCCGAGTGTGAGCACGCCATTACACAGCATTTCGAACCTGAGGGACGAGGAGGGATTGGCGACTGCTCCTGCCACGTTGTCTCCACATGGTCTTCAGGATACAATACTTGGCTTTTGGAGGCCGTCTCCAGCATCTCCGCTAGTTCTATTGCCTGGGTGAGGTCAAGGTTACCTTTCTCCAGTAGTTTGAGTCGGATGTAAGATGATCCGACTCCGGCCACAAACGCATCTCGAGCGAGGTCGTTCATATTCTGCTCTGCCGACACAGCTTTGCAGTTACAGCCCCTGGCTAGCTGTAGGAGCTCGTTCGCGTATTCCTCCATCGTTTCGCCAGACTGCCGTCGTCGAGTGGCTAAGAGGTAACGAGCGTGTATTTCGTTGGGCGGTTTAATATAATGCTTCTTAAGAAGCTCGAGGGCCTTTGTGTAGTCGGTGGCCGCACGGATTGCGAGGTAGACGGTGTCGCTTACCCTCGCATGGAGGACCCGGAGTCTGTCATCATCTGTGGTGACCGCTGCGGAGGCTGCCAGGTAGTCCTCAAAACATTTCAACCAATGGTCGAAGGTGTTAGAGGCGCCCACCGCACGTGGATCTAGTGTAAGGCGTTCAGGCTTCAGTATCTGCTCCATACTCTCTTTTTTTTTCTTCGACGAGAGTTTATTTACAGAAAATAAAATTGATGCGCGTTATCACACACGAGGCTTGATGCTCAGGAAATAAAGGCTTTTATTTGCTGTAACAAGGCAGCTACTAATTATATACACGATCCCAGACTGAGGGGTCCCAGACAGAGCAGAGACCTTTATACCTCTCCCAGGAGGCGGAGCCCGACTGGGATGTACCACAATAACTATACCACAATAACTATAATACAATAACTACATACTTGTAGCACTGGCCAGACCCTGGCTCAGTACTACCTAGTGGGAACCAACGATGGTTCACCACACTCCCTCAGAGTTGTACCCTCTTCATGATCCTCTCCAATCTCCTGCTCCACGTGCTCCTGTTCTCTGTGAGCTCCTTCACAAGGATAGCCTGACTGCAGTGAAATGCACTGATATCAGTCGGGAAGTATAATAAGAGCAAAATAATGTGGATGATGGAAATCTTGGATTAAACAGATAATGCTGGAAATGCTCAGCAGGTTAGGCAGCAACTGTGGAGACGTATTAGCTTTTCAGCTGAATAACCTTTCATCAGCAATTATTTTCTAAAAAATCAATACTTTAATGGGATCATTAGACAGTTTTCCAATTTAGGTGTGGAAGGGGGTCTCAATATTAATCCATTTGAAAAGAGGTGCTTCAACCAAAAATGATTGAGAACCACTGATTTTGATGGATCATGTAACTTCACCTATCCCAGTGAAGGACAACCTCGGCTGCATGAGTGGCCCTCTTTCATCTCAGTGGGTCACAAGATTGAATCTGGCATGTCCACTAACTATGATCCATGAATAAGATTGAATACATTAAATACACGCCAAATATTTCAAAACAAGTTATAGAAGATGCTTAAACATTAATATATGGGTGGCACAGTGGTTAGCACTGCTGCCTCACAGTGCCGGGGACCTGGGTTTGATTCCGGCCTCGGATCACTGTCTGTGTGGAGTTTGCACGTTCTCCCCGTGTCTGCGTGGGTTTCCTCCTGGTGTTCTGGTTTCCTCCCACAGTCCAAAAATGTGCGGGTTAGGTTGATTGGCCATGCTAAATTGACCCTAGTGTCAGGGAATTAGCAGGGCAAATATCTGGGGTTAAGGGAATAGGGCCTGGGTGGGATTGCGGTCGGTGCAGACCCGATGGGCTGAATGGCCTCCTTCTGCACTGTAGGGATTTTATGATGATATTCCAGGCGATCAATCATCTGCTGCTGCTAGCTGCAGCCAGGATTGCCACTAGTCTGTTGAATCAGGAGTGAGGACTCTTGCCGGACCGTCAAGCCGATTGTGAGTCTCCTGCCTCACTGGCCCCACTTTGGGCAGCAACCTTATTACTATGCATGAAACTTCATTTGAGTATCATTAACTGGCTGGAAGACAGATTCACTGGCTGCCGACGATGCTCTCCCAGGAGTCACGCAGGTGCCAATCAGTACAGGTTTCGAAAAGTGGGCTCCTTGGTCTCTGACAGGGAGCAAAGAGTTAAGTCCCCTGTTTAACTTTCTTCTGGGGAGTAGAGGGGGTGGTCACTCAAGTGACCTGTGGGTGGGGAGCTCATGCTGGAGGGGAAGGCATGACTTTGGATGGTTGACCCCAAGATTGGGGTCTCCCTAGCTGGGCCGTGTCATGTTGATGTGAAGGAAAAGCAGATCACTCTGAAGATGTTCCTTTCAGGCACCTTAAAATTAATAGTGTTGCTGACATTCTGCCTCATGTGAAACCTTAGAGGTCTCCTGGCCACTCAGAAAGCTATGGCCTCTGCAAAACCAGAAACCTTCTTCTCTGTGCTCCATTCCAAATGTGGGATAGTCCTTGCTAGCCCCAGGTGGTATCTGTTGCCTTTGACCTCCTTTGAATCACAGTTCCAGAGCACATCATAGAAATCATAGAAACCCTACAGTGCAGAAGGAGGTCTAATCAACCAAATCAAAGAGGGGATTACACGAGTCTTGTTAAAACAAAGACCAGATGGCCCAATAGCAGCTCAAATAGTTTCTGCCACACAGTCCAGTTCAGAACAAGCACCTCACACTGGAAACACTCAGTACATGTTCCATCAGGCCTGAGGTGCTCCTTGTCTCGTCAGAGCAGTTGGTCAGTTCAGCCCCATTGTTTGAGCACACATTGATTTCAGCACTCTGATCCTTCCTGGAGAACATCACTGCTTTCTTATCCTACTTGATATTCATCTTTTGGCTCTGGCTTCACTTCCGCATCTAACGACAGAGCTGCAGACCTGCACAGTATTAACATGTCCACTACAAAGACATCTGCCACAGCTCACACTAGAAAGCACATTGGTCCCTCTGCCGACCCCTCACCCACCCCGTTTGACTCCCTAGAAAACCCAGCATAAGGGCAACAGAGCCCTCTTGGATAGTGGCTCCTGATTTGGGCAGGATGGACTGTGGGTTTTAAAGCCTTTAGCAGCAAGGGGCATGGACATGACTCAGTGTCAGGAACAGAATTGTAGAGCCAAGACCATTGTCCTGGTAGGGGCAGGGGAGTGTGGGGACTCGGTGGTGGTGGATGTGGTGAGGGGACAGAGAGATATGCCATTTGCTGTTGATGTGACAGGTGCCATAGCTGCTGTCCTATTGTACAAAGAGTGGCAAAAGGCCAAGAATAAGCTGGTGTGATGTTCAATCCCGATCATTCACCAGTCTTCCATTTTCATCTCACAGAGAACATATGCCTTCTTATATTCCAGCTAGCCTTGAGTCTCCTATCAACTGTCCATCATCATTGATAATTTAGTTGTATCACCAATCTCAAGATGCAAGTAAGGCTCAGGGAAAGAGGCAATTAATAGGCAGGATCAGAGGCTCACAGTGAACACATTGTGAGGGCCTGCTGGCGCCTCTGCATTGTTGCCCACACAAATGCATTGTTGGATCCAGGAGGCTTTGAGGCAAAGTGAGCCATCTACTTTCAGTGGAAAATGAGGCGCAACAGCACTAATGATGTGAAGGGACAGATCACATGGACGGGAGGCCATGGATGACAATGAGGGTCCATGGACCAGTGTCCATGATCGTGCAAGCTACCTGTTATGGGCACCAGCTCCTCAGGGTTGTGCTGGGTGGCAGAAATGGTGATGGTTGGTCAGCCTTCAGATGCAGGATGACCATGGGAGTTGGGCGGAGTTGAGGGTCCAGGGATGGATGATCTTGCTGACTGTCACTCTCTCCTTTCCACCTCTTCACAGATTGCAGATGAATTTCAGTTTGTAGCCAGTCAGCTAGCATTATTCCTGATGACTGTTGCCGAGACAGACCAGTGGTGGCGAGAGTGCCAGGGCCATCCCAGGCTTTACCCAGTACCACTTGAGCCAGCAGCCAAACAACTGGGGGCCACCGCTAATGCTCAAGTGCCGGCCACGAGAAAGGGATAAGAAGACCACAGGTCTACAGGAGGCACTGGTCTTACAAAGAGCTGTTAGACAACCTGTGATACCGCAGACTCAGATTTCACAGGGGGACTGCAGCACCTGTGCAAGGTAGTTGCACACCTGACCACAAGAAGAAGAGGAGGACGCTCGCTTCTAGTAGCCATGAATGTCACGGCTCTCTGAATTTCTTCAGTTTAGTTTCAGGTCAAAGAAAGGTGCCTACAAGCCTTAGGTTTTAGTTTCACTTTAAACTTTGCCTGCATTGTGATCAATGTAATTGCAATGTAAATGTAATTAGATTTTTAAAAAACTAAGCTGTTGATTAGCAACCAAAGCCCACATTGAGAAAGTCGAAGCAGTTTGGGTTCAGTTGGAACCAGATAACCCAGAAGCAAGAAGCTTTCCACAGAATGTGCCAGTGCAGGTAGGACAATGCAGAGGGACAGAATGCAAGTCCCAGAAACTAAGGAACAGCCAGATTTCAGGGAATGAATCATAGAATCCCTACAGTACAAAAGGAGGCTATTTGGCCCATCAGGTCTGTACTGATCACAATCCCGCAACTCCATGCATTTACCCTGCTAATCCCCCTGACACTAGGGTCAATTTATCACAGCCAATCAGCCTAACCTGCACATCTTTGGAATGTGGGAGGAAACTGGAGCACCCGGAGGAAACCCACGCAGACACAGGGAGAACGTGCAAACTCCACACAGACAGTGACCTGAATTTGGAATTGAACCCATGATCCTGGCGCTGTGAGGCAGCAGTGCTAACCACTGTGCCATCATGCCACCCTCTAAAGGTGTGAATGGCCACTTGGCCCAATGAGTGTTCACTAGCTATCAGAGTATCTGACCCAGGTTCTCTCCCTGCCCTATCCCTGTAACCCCCCCACATTTACCTTGGCTAATACATCTCAGCTACACATCTTGGAACACCAAGGGGCAATTTAGCATACCTAATCCGCCTAACCTGCACATATTTGGACTGTAGGAGGAAACCGGAGCACCCGGAGGAAACCCACACAGATTTGGGACTGAAGAGAGTTCCAGAAAGTGAAAGGACCAAAGAACAGAAATCTGGAAAAAGGATTCTGTTCAGTGAAACCAGGAGCAGAGAGACGTTTAAACAAGGCTGCAAAGTTCAGACCTGAAAAAGTCAGCGAGCAAGAACCAAACGTTCAAAGTAGATCTACTGTTGGTGACAACTTAATAGAGCCTGTGAACAGTAGTGTTGTGTTAGTGTGGCTAGGTTCCTGAACGATGGTGTGGAAGCTGAAATGTAGAGAGTATTCTGGCAGAAGTATTCTGAAATGAGAGATTGAAGTCCTGGATGTGGATCCATGGTGAAGGCAGCTGAGAGGAAGGATGTTTGGGGAAGATTCCAAGCATGTTCCTTGAGAATGGACTTTGGAAACTTCTGTGTACAAGCTAGAATTTCAATGAGACGACTTGGCTCACGGTATAGCAAGTATCTGGGGAGAATTGATGAGAAATTCATAGTAGTTGTTTTGGGTAGCATCTGTTTCAGAGTAGTTTCAGAGTGGTGTGTCTGACCATATTTTACCTATTGGTTTACTTACTGAAAACATTGGAATATAATATTTTGTAATTGTGATCCTTTTAAATCTGTATATGTGTACACATATAAGAACATACGAACATAGAAAGGAGCAGGAGTGGGCCATCTAGCCCCTCGAGCCTGCCCCGCCATTCGATAAGATCATGGCTGATCTGAAGTGGATCAGTTCCACTTACCCGCCTGATCCCTATAACCCCTAATTCCCTTACCGACCAGGAATCCATCTATCCGTCATTTAAACATATTCAACAAGGTAGCCTCCACCACTTCAGTGGGCAGAGAATTCCAGAGATTCACTACCCTCTGAGAGAAGAAGTTCCTCCTCCACTCTGTCCTAAACTGTTCTAAACTGACCCCCCTTTATTTTTATTTTATAGCTGGTGTAAAGGAGTGGTGTATTATACTTAATCTTGTTTAATAAATGCTTTATTCTGTTAAACGTTAATCAGCAGTCCTGTGACTCTTCAACCTAAATGAAAAAATAATAGTTAGGATCTATCAAGCCAGGTACCATTCTGGGACCTGATTGTCCAGTAGTAACATCAACTGGGATCATCAAAACAAGAACTAGAACACATTATTGTACTGAGTGAAGATACATTTCATTTGTGGCTATTGTGCATCTGGCATCAGGAAAATAATCAGAATAGATTGGACCTGCTCAGTTTCTATGTTTTATATCGTAGCAATATTTGAGCAATGCGGTTTTTTAATTGTTTATGTGATAGCTCTGTCACCCAATGTGGGAATCATAGAATCCTACAGTGTAGAAGGAGGCCATTCTGCCCATCCAGTCTGCACCAACCACAATCCCACCCAGACCCTATCCCCACAACCCCATGCATTTACTCTAGCTCGTCCCCCTGACACTAAGGGGCAATTTAGCATGGCCAATCCACCTAACCCGCACATGTTTGGAGTGTGGGAGGAAACTGGAGCACCCGGAGGAAACCCACGCAGACACAGGGAGAATGTGCAGATTCCACACAGACAGTGACCCAAGCCGGGAATTGAACCCAGGCCCCTGGTGCTGTGAGGCAGCAGTGCCAACCACTGTGCCACCATGCCGCCCTTAAAGTAATTAAAACACAAACAGCCCCAGCTTTATCTGTGCAGCCAATTGTTCAGTTGGTTCGGGTGTGGTGTTAATAATACCAGGGTTAGAGATTTGTTCCCTTTGTGCATCGGCAAAAACGTAATTGTTAATTTTATGGTTTCATGCAAAACTTAAAATCCAAAGTTTAGAAGAAAACAAGTTTACACAAAATGTAAAATGGTCCATTTTTGGAATATGTCACTGGGCAAGAGTAACATAGAATTCTTTTTAATTGCCTTCTGTTTACTGATATAGTTTTAGCTCTCAGCCTGTCTCTGTTAATGATCCTAAGCAGTTAAAAATCTAACAGAGCGTACCTGACTCTCCTGACATGACTTCAGTTTAGGACAAATTCCCATCCTTGATGTCTCTCCCTATTCTAAGCCAAGCCTTCAGGGTGAAGTAAATAATTGCAGTGTAAATCACGCAGCTTGAGAACCAGACACAAATATAACAAAATAAGACCAAAATAAATGATGGCTGGAATTTTACCGGCACAATTTTGGGGATGAGCTTGGTTCAGAGAACGGCATTCTCCGTTGGCCTTGGGCAGGATCGTGCAAACCTTGGGCGGATGTGCTGGTAAAATCCCACCTAATAACTTCAAAATCTCAGGTTTGAAACAGGGATACGTCTCATGCTAATGCTTTCTCAACTGAGCTACTATAAGCACAGGGTATCTTCTGCAGCATTGTTAATTCTGATGGAATTATCCTCTCTCATTCCTTACTTGGTGGAAATGGGAATCAGCCAGATCTCAAGAATTCAGTTTTCTCAATGTTCTGCCAAACTTTTTGTGCTGAAGGCTGACATTCCAGGGGAGGCCTGACAATGCTGGACACAACATGATAGAGTTTAAAATGCTTATAAAAACTTACAGAAAGCAATACATGTGTAATTGTTTTCTTGTTTCCTCCTGATCTTTAACTAGCTGAAAGTAGCTATTGACTCCACCCCAAAAATAATTTTGTTCTGCAAACCATAAACCAATTTCCTCTCAAAAAAACATTCTTTTTTTTATTCATTCAAGGAACTGAGCATCACTGGCAAGGCCAATATTTATTGCTTATCCCTATTTTTCTTTGGGAAGATGGTGATGAGCCATTTACTATAACTGCTGAAACTCCTATTTTATAGATTCAACCACTGTGCTTTTAGAAAGCGGGTGCCAGGACTTTGGCCCAGAACAGTGAAGGAACGCGATATCATTCCAATTCTGGATGTTGTTTGATTTGGAGGGGGTGACTTGCAGATAGGCAGCACAGTGGCACAGTGAGCACTGCTGCCTCACAGCGCAAGGGACCCGGGTTCGATTCCCGGCTTGGGTCACTGTCTGTGCGGAGTCTGCACGTTCTCCCCGTGTCTGTGTGGGTTTCCTCCGGGTGCTCCGGTTTCCTCCCACATTCTGAAAGACGTGCTGGTTAAGCGCATTGACGCAAACAGGCACCGGAGTGTGATGACCAGGGGAATTTCACAGTAACTTCATTGCAATGTTAATTTAAGCCTTGTGACAAATAAATAAACTTTAGTTACTTTATGGTGTTATTCTCATGTGTTTGCTACCTTGTTCTTCTAGTCGATAGAGGTTGTGGATTTGAGCAGCACTTTTGAAGGAGGATTGGTGAATTGTTGCAGTGCATCTTCTACAGAGTATAATCTGCTGACACTCTGTATAGATGGTGGAGAGAATGAATGTTTGAGGTGATCAGTGAGGTGCTGATCAAAAAGGCTGCTTTGTCCTGGATCATTTTGACCTTTGTGGATATTATTCAGACCCTGGAGTGTTTGATCTTCCTTAGAGCAGAGAAAGTTAGGAGGTTAGACAGAAGTTCAAAACCATAATAGCATGAATAAAGAGGAACTACTGCGAGTGGCAGTGGGATCAGTAATCAGAGGACACAGATTTATAGTGATTGACAAAAGAACTTGAGGTGACACGAGGAAACATTTTTTTAAACAATCAGTGTGATCTGGAGTGAGTGAGTTTGAAGAGATTCAACTTTTGAAAGGAATTTGGATAAACAATGCCAGGTGTAACTACATACAGGGAAAATCAGAATTTGGACTAATTATTTACTCCAGTAATAGGGTGCACTGGCAATATGGGCCAAATGGCATCATTCCCCGTTATATGATTTTGTCGTAATAGTGGCATAATTTCCTCTGACGAGGAAGGGAATTGAACCCAGATACCAACTACTATCACAAACCACTGTTCACCATATTTCTGACATTGCTCCACATTTTTGTGTTTCCAGCCTGTTCTGTTCCTTCAACCTTCATTCCTGAAAATCCAGCAACCATGACCGACTTCTTCGTCTGACCGTTTTTCAGCATCTTCATCCACTCCGAAACCACTCAGTGGAACAGGCTGAATGGAAACAGAAGCAGACCAATGCTGGAATCACCTGGTTAAAGAGCCTACCTTCACTTACAGAAATAATGGCCCAGTTCTTCAGCGGCACACCCGCATGCGGGTAAAGCTCCCTTCAACCTCACCCACAAACCTCTCATCCACCCCATAACCTCCCACTATATGCTTTGGAGAGGGTACAGAAGAGGTTTACCAGGATGTTGCCTGGTCTGGAGGGTATTAGCTATGAGGAAAGGTTGGATAAACTGGGGTTGTTCTCACTGGAACGACGGAGGTTGAGGAGCGACCTGATAGAGGTTTACAATATTATGAGTGGCATGGACAGAGTGGATAGTCAGATGCTCTTTCCTAGGGTAGAAAAATCACGTACTAGGGGACATAAGTTTAAGGTGCGTGGGGAAAAGTTTAGAGGAGATGTGCGAGGCGGGTTTTTTACACAGAGGGTGGTGAATGTCTGGAACATGCTGCCCGGGGAGGTGGTGGGAGCAGGTACGATAGCGGCATTTAAGGGGCACCTAGACAAATAGGATGGGAATGGAAGGATACGGACTCCATAAGTGCGTACAGTTTTCGTTTAGGCAGGTATCATGATTGGTGCAGGCTTGGAGGGACAAAGGACCTGTTCCTGTGCTGTACTGTTCTTTATTCATTTGTTATTCCCACTTCACCCTGTATATACCACTCAGTCCTTCAGCTTCCTTCATTCCCTCTGTCTTCCTCAGCCTGACACCCATTCCCCACATTAGAAACAGAACTCACACACCCTATTTTAACAGTTGGAAGCAGTTGAGCAGTCCATAAATTACCCCTCGTTGACAAACTGACAATCAGCTGAATCAACTAAACTCACCAACATAAATTTCCCAGAATTCTGACCATGAAACTTGACGAGAAGCAATACACACTAAATAGTGCAATTTGGAAGTGGGCACATAAAACACAAAGGGGGCGATTCTCCCACCCTGCTGCGCTGTTTCTGTAGCGCAGTGGGCCGGGAGACATCAGCGGTGGCCGATTCGCGGGATTTGCATAGGGCGGCTGAGCCTCGGTGTGTCTCCAAGCCTCAGTTTTTCGTGTCAATGGATCCATGCGTAAAATCGTCGTAACAGCGATTTGTATTCATTCGCATACCTTATCAAGCCATTAGCAGGCCAGCGACTAGAATCTCATCCCCGCTACGCCTTCCCCCCTCTCTGGCGGGACATCACACCGGCGAGGTTTACAACTGCTTTATAGAAGTCAGGACCTGACGTGGCAGCGTTGAACAGGAGTAAGGAGGTGTGCTTTATGGAGCTGCAGCCCCCGGAGTGCAGGGGAGGTTGGAGGTAGGGCCAGGAAAACTTCTGCTTGATGTGGGGAGGTCCCCATAGAGCTGGAAGTGCTGTCCCCAGGCCCAGGGATGTTCCATGTAGTCTCTGGGGTGGGGTGGGGTCCTTTACTGAGTGCTGGTCAGGCTGCTGCTCTCTGCAGCCACTGGCTGTTCCTTTGTTCTGGCTGTGGTGTGTGGTGAGGGACTGGACTGAGTGCTGGGGTTTTAGGGAGGGGGAGCAGGTGGGGCAGGGAGGGCATCATGTGCTGATTGAGGGCTCACCAATCTTGCAGCTGTTACTCCAAACAGGGGCACTTAGGTTCACACTCTTACTGCATGTACTCTGCAGTGAATGGGAATCCATCTTGTGACCATTAGGAGTCTGTCCCTGACCTGCAACACATGCCTGGAAGGGAATGCTGTCGTTACACTCATGGCAATGGCTCAAGGGGCTGCAATGGCCACGCCCGCACACCAACCTGCATACTCTCCCTGCCAGCCATGTTAACTGTGCCAATAGCAGGCAACTTAATCAGGTCATGCATGGCACCACAGATTGTGTTGTGTGTATACAAGCAGGGGAACTGGTCC
>NW_027590727.1:0-192683 GCF_964213995.1 Mustelus asterias
CACCATATGGGTAAGGAGGGGATTGGGTAGGAACCAGGCAGGGGGCTGCTGGTTCACTTCACGTGACAGGGTGTGGGAAATGTTTCTGCTGCACTGCTCGGGGGGCGGGGGAGAGGGGGAAATGTTTCTGCTGCACTGCTCGGGGGGCGGGGGAGAGGGGGAAATGTTTCTGCTGCACTGCTCGGGGGGCGGGGGAGAGGGGGAAATGTTTCTGCTGCACTGCTCGGGGGGCGGGGGAGAGGGGGGAATGTTTCTGCTGCACTGCTCGGGGGGCGGGGGAGAGGGGGAAATGTTTCTGCTGCAGTGCTCGGGGGGCGGGGGAGAGGGGGAAATGTTTCTGCTGTATTCAGGCTCTGCTCGGGGGGCGGGGGAGAGGGGGAATGTTTCTGCTGTATTCAGGCTCTGCTCGGGGGGAGAGGGGGGAATGTTTCTGCTGTATTCGGGCACATTGGGACCAGGATTGAGGGAGTCCAGCTTACGTGGGGACACTGGGATGATGTTGAGAGCGGAGAAAGTTCAGGGGGAGATTTAACCGAGGAGTTCAAACTGGTGAGGGCTTTGGATGGAGCAAATAAAGTGTTTCCAGTGGTCGGAGGGCGGGGTAGGGAGTCACCGGAAGGGGCGGTAAGGAGTGACCGGAGGGGGGGGGGGATAAGGAGTGGTTGGAGGGGAGGGGCGGTAGGGAGTGTTTGGGGGGGGGTAGGGGTGTAGGGAGTGGCTGGAGGGGTTGGGTAAGGAGGGGGAGGGGTGAGGACCGGCCGGAGGGGAGGTAGGGAGTGACCGGAGGGGGGCATGGAGTGGTCGGTGGGGGGGGGGGAGGTGGTTATGAGTGGCCGGAGGGGTTGGGTAAGGAGGGGGAGGGGTGAGGATTGGCCGGAGGGGGGGGTAGGGAGTGACCGGCGTGGGGGGGGGGGGGGGTCGGGGGGGGGGGAGCGGGGGGGGGGGGGGGGGTGGGGGAGCAGGAGGGTGGGGGAGCAGGGGGGTGGGGGGGGTGGAGGTGGTTCTGAGTGGCCGGGGTGGTGGTGATAAGGAGTGGGACACAGATTGAAAAGAATCAGCAAAAGGACTGCAGGGAAAGTGAATTTTGTTTTACTCGGAGTTGTGATCTGGTACTCGCTGGCGAAAAGGCTGCAGGAAGCAAATTCAATACGTGTGGCACAGCGGGTTGGCACCGCTGCCTCACAGCGCCAGGGACCCGGGTTCGATTCCCGGCCTTGGGTCACCGGTCTGTGCGGAGTCTGCACGTTCTCCCCGTGTCTGCGTGGGTTTCCTCCCACACTCCAAAGATGTGCAGGTTAGGGTGGATTGGAAGGGAGGCCCAGCACTTACAACTTTGACAACAGCCCTGTGCTGCAGGAATGGGTTACCGCAACTGACATCCAGGTGACTTTGAATCGGTTGAATTCCTTTGGAGACGAGGTTTTTAATGAATTTAAAATTCACCGGAGTCACCGGTGTCCTAAATTGCCCCTTAGTGTCCCGGGATGTGTAGGTTAGGGGGATTATGTGGGGCTATGGGGATGGCTCAGATGCTCCGTTAGAGAGTGGGTGCAGGGCCGATGGGCCGAATGGCCTCCTCCTGCCCTGTGGGGATTCTGAGTAGGAAGGTTCGAAAGGGGAATGAGGTCAGTGGTTGAAGTGGAAGTTTTGCTGGGTTGTGGAGAATGAGTGAGGGATGCAGGAGGGAGTTGGAATAACTTTCGCAGAGTAGGGTGTGATGTATGAACAGGGACGAGGGGGGGTCTCTGGGCCTGACTGCAGGGTGGGAGGGGGGGGGGGTCTCTGAGCAGGGGGGGGGGGTGGGGGGAGTCCCTGGGCAGGACAGCAGGGTGGGAGGGGGGGGTCTCTGAGCAGGGGGGGGGGGTGGGGGGAGTCCCTGGGCAGGACAGCAGGGTGGGAGGGGGGGTCTCTGAGCAGGACTGCAGCGTTGGGGGGGTGTCCCTGGGCAGGGGGGGGGGGGTCTCTGAGCAGGGCTGCAGTGCTGGAGGGGGGTGTCCCTGGGCAGGACAGCAGGGTGGGGGGAAATGAGGGAGGTGCGAGAACTCCAGCAGTGGGGGTGGTACGGCAGCAGCGGGGTGGGCAGGGGAGCAGTGGGGGGGATCTATAGGCGGGATGGAGGGGGTCTCGGCGGGACAGCCTTGGGGGGTGTCTCTGGATGGGATGGCAGTAGTGGGGAGGTCCCTGGTAGGGGCAGCAGCTTTTGGGGGGCGTTTCTTGGCAGGACGATGGTGGGGGGGTCTCGTTTGGGGGGGCAGTGGGAGCGGTGCATCCCGCTGCGGCGCTGAGCTGGGTACAGGAACTGAGCTTACTGTTGACGCCGGGTCACCTGTGCTGGAATTGGTGGTATAACTCCTGTCCATTTCTCTCTCTTCATCCTAGGGCCCCCCCCACATGGAATGCGTGGACCACCTCCTCCGATGCCCCCGCCTGGTTTCAGCGGCCCCCCTCGTCCGCCCCACTTCGGATTTGCCCGGGGACCCCTCATGCCACCCCGCGGGGGGGCCAGGCTGCCCATGCCCCCCCGAGGGCCACCGCGGGGCCCCCTCCAGCCCCAGTAGAGGCGGCACAGAGACTTTGCCAGCTCCCAGCATGCCTCAGGTCCTGGCGGAGATGGGATAATCCGGAAGCGAAACGGGAGCTGGGAATCTGAACCGGATCCCGGCAGCAGTTTCCCTCCGCTCCCGCTATCCAGACACTGCAGAGGGTGAAGCAAGAACCTGGGGTCCACAGTCAGTGGGGGAGGGGGAGGGGGGAGAACACAGTCACTGGGGGAGGGGGAGGGGGGAGAACACAGTCAGTGGGGGAGGGGACAGGGTCACACGGTCACTGGGGGAGGGGAAGGGAGGAACAAGGCCGGTGGGGGAGGGGGGGAGCACGGTCACTGGGGGTGGGGGAGGGGGGAGCACGGTCACCGGGGGTGGGGGAGGGGGGAGCACGGTCACCGGGGGTGGGGGAGGGGGGACACAGCCACCGGGGGTGGGGGAGGGGGGAACACAGTCACTGGGGGTGGGGGATAGGGTCACACAGTCAGTGAGGGAGGGGGGAGGGGGGAGGGGGGAGGGGGGAGGGGGACACGGTCAGTGGGGGAGGGGGAAGGGGGACACGGTCAGTGGGGGAGGGGGACACGGTCAGAGGGGGAGGGGGGACACGGTCACTGGGGGAGGGGGAGGGAGGACACGGTCACTGGGGGAGGGGGAGGGGGGAGGACGGTCACTGGGGTTGGGGGATAGGGTCACACGGTCAGTGGGGGAGGGGGAGGGAGGACACGGTCACTGGGGGTGGGGGAGGGGGAGGACGGTCACTGGGGGTGGGGGATAGGGTCACACGGTCAGTGGGGGAGGGGGAGGGGGGACACAGCCACTGGGGGAGGGGGTTAGGGGTGATGTGACAGGGTCACACATGGTTTGGGGGGTGTGACGGGGTTACAGACAGTAACGGGCTGTGGGAGCGCGATACAGTTTCCCAGGGAATGGGATCCAAGTCAGGCCAGGGGAGAGAATGTCACTGGGGAAAGCAGTCAGTTTGTGTCCGGTTAATATGGTGTTAGATTCTATAATCTGTCTTCTCAGTGATTTCTTGTACTTTTTTTCAAGGAAATATTAAAAGTTTTTAATAAAACTTGCTTTTCATTATAATCTGGGTCTTATTGGGTAATATTAGCACCGCCATCACTTCTGTCTGAGTCAGAATTCCAGGCACTGGGAGTCATGACCTGCCCCTCGCCCCTCACACTGTACGATCGGTACTTACACACTTCAATCAAATCACCCGCAACCTGGAAACTTCAAGCCCTGTCTGTCCAACTTTTCCTCACAGACAACCTGGGTGCTCCATGGGAGGGTCAGTGCTGAGGGAGCGCCGCACTGTGGGAGGGTCAGTGCTGAGGGAGCGCCGCACTGTGGGAGGGTCAGTGCTGAGGGAGCGCCGCACTGTGGGAGGGTCAGTGCTGAGGGAGCGCCACACTGTGGGAGGGTCAGTGCTGAGGGAGTGCCGCACTGTGGGAGGGTCAGTGCTGAGGGAGCGCCGCACTTTGGGAGGGTCAGTGCTGAGGGAGCGCCGCACTGTGGGAGGGTTCGTGCTGAGGGAGCGCCGCACTGTGGGAGGGTCAGTGCTGAGGGAGCGCCGCACTGTGGGAGGGTCAGTGCTGAGGGAGCGCCGCACTGTGGGAGGGTCAGTGCTGAGGGAGCGCCGCACTGTGGGAGGGTCGGTGCTGAGGGAGCGCTGCACTGTTAGTGCTGAGCCCCCTCTGTACAGTCCTGTGGGTGATAGACGGTGTTCTGTGGATACACTGGCAAACATGAATAGGAAATGTGTCTGAGTGTTTGTGACCGAGGTGAGCAGAGATTCGAATCGTCACCAGAGAGGGGGGAGGTAAGAGTGTGAATCCCAGCAGAGACTGAGAGGTGGGATATTCAGCTTTGCATTGAACCTGTTCCTCCCGCTTCAATCACTGTCTCAAATCAACATTATTTTTTCAATTGCTTTTCAACTCTTGTTGAAGCCATTGTTTCATAAACCTCTCCTAACAATTAATCCCTCACTCCCTGACATCGTTACAGACCCTCTATCAAACCCTGACCTTGTTACAGTCCCTCTATCAAACCCTGACCTTGTTACAGTCCCTCTATCAAACCCTGACCTTGTTACAGTCCCTCTATCAAACCCTGACCTTGTTACAGTCCCTCTATCAAACCCTGACCTTGTTACAGTCCCTCTATCAAACCCTGACCTTGTTACAGTCCCTCTATCAAACCCTGACCTTGTTACAGTCCCTCTATCAAACCCTGACCTTGTTACAGTCCCTCTATCAAACCCTGACCTTGTTACAGTCCCTCTATCAAACCCTGACCTTGTTACAGTCCCTCTATCAAACCCTGACCTTGTTACAGTCCCTCTATCAAACCCCGACATTGTTACAGTCCCTCTATCACACCCCGACATTGTTACAGTCCCTCAATCACACCCTGACATTGTTACAGTCCCTCTATCGCACCCTGACATTGTTACAGTCCCTCTATCGCACCCTGACATTGTTACAGTCCCTCTCTCAAACCCTGACCTTGTTACAGTCCCTCTCTCAAACCCTGACCTTGTTACAGTCCCTCTATCAAACCCTGACCTTGTTACAGTCCCTCTATCAAACCCTGACATTGTTACAGTTCCTCTATCACACCCCGACATTGTTACAGTCCCTCAATCGCACCCTGACATTGTTACAGTCCCTCTATCGCACCCTGACATTGTTACAGTCCCTCTATCGCACCCTGACATTGTTACAGTCCCTCTCTCAAACCCTGACCTTGTTACAGTCCCTCTTATCAAACCCTGACATCATTACAGTCCTTCCATCACACCCTGACATTGTTACAGTCCCTCTCTCCCACTCTGACCTTGTTATAATCCCTCTATCACACACCCAGTATCAATGGGGTTGTTGTTGTAAAGCTGTATCAATGGGGGTTGTTGTTGTCAAGCTGTATCAATGGGGGTTGTTGTAAAGTTGTAACAATGGGGATTGTTGTAAAGATGCAGCAATGGAGTTGTTGTAAAGCTGTATCAATGGGGTTGTTGTTGTAAAGCTGTATCAATGGGGGTTGTTGTAAAGCTGTATCAATGGAGTTGTTGTAAAGCTGTATCAATGGGGGTTGTTGTAAAGTTATATCAATGGAGTTGTTGTAAAGCTGTATCAATGGGGGTTGTTGTTGTAAAGCTGTATCAATGGGATTGTTGTAAAGCTGTATCAATGGGGTTGTTGTTGTAAAGTTGTATCAATGGAGTTGTAGTAAAGCTGTATCAATGGAGTTGTTGTAAAGCTGTATCAATGGGCTTGTTGTAAAGCTGTATCAATGGAGTTGTTGTAAAGCTGTATCAATGGGCTTGTTGTAAAGCTGTATCAATGGAGTTGTTGTAAAGCTGTATCAATGGGGTTGTTGTTGTAAAGCTGTATCAATGGGGTTGTTGTAAAGCTGTATTAATGGAGTTGTTGTAAAGTTGTATCAATGGAGTTGTAGTAAAGCTGTATCAATGGAGTTGTTGTAAAGCTGTATCAATGGGCTTGTTGTAAAGCTGTATCAATGGAGTTGTTGTAAAGCTGTATCAATGGGGTTGTTGTTGTAAAGCTGTATCAATGGGGTTGTTGTAAAGCTGTATTAATGGAGTTGTTATTGTAAAGCTGTATCAATGGGGGTTGTTGTTGTAAAGCTGTATCAATGGGGGTTGTTGTTGTAAAGCTGTATCAATGGGGTTGTTATTGTAAAGCTGTATCAATGGGGTTGTTGTTGTGAAGCTGTATCGATGGGGTTGTTGTTGTAAAGCTGTATCAATGGGGGTTGTTGTTGTAAAGCTGTATCAATGGGGGTTGTTGTTGTAAAGCTGTATCAATGGGGGTTGTTGTTGTAAAGCTGTATCAATGGGGATGTTGTTGTAAAGCTGTATCAATGGGGGTTGTTGTTGTAAAGCTGTATCAATGGGGGTGGTTGTAAAGCTGTATCAATGGGGTTGTTGTTGTAAAGCTGTATCAATGAGGTTGTTGTTGTAAAGCTGTATCAATGGGGTTGTTGTTGTAAAGCTGTATCAATGAGGTTGTTGTTGTAAAGCTGTATCAATGGGGGTTGTTGTAAAGCTGTATCAATGGGGTTGTTGTTGTAAAGCTGTATCAATGGGGGTTGTTGTTGTAAAGCTGTATCAATGGGGTTGTTGTGAAGCTGTATCAATGGGGGTTGTTGTTGTAAAGCTGTATCAATGGGGTTGTTGTTGTAAAGCTGTATCAATGGGGTTGTTGTTGTAAAGCTGTATCATTGGGGTTGTTGTTGTAAAGCTGTATCAATGGGGTTGTTGTAAAGCTGTATCAATGGAGTTGTTGTAAAGCTGTATCAATGGGGTTGTTGTAAAGCTGTATCAATGGGGTTGTTGTTGTGAAGCTGTATCAATGGGGTTGTTGTAAAGCTGTATCAATGGGGTTGTTGTTGTGAAGCTGTATCAATGGAGTTGTTGTAAAGCTGTATCGATGAGGTTGTTGTTGTGAAGCTGTATCAATGGGAGTTGTTGTTGTAAGGCTGTATCAATGGGGTTGTTGTTGTAAAGCTGTATCAATGGGGGTTGTTGTTGTAAAGCTGTATCAATGGGGGTGGTTGTAAAGCTGTATCAATGGGGTTGTTGTTGTAAAGCTGTATCAATGAGGTTGTTGTTGTAAAGCTGTATCAATGGGGTTGTTGTTGTAAAGCTGTATCAATGAGGTTGTTGTTGTAAAGCTGTATCAATGGGGGTTGTAAAGCTGTATCAATGGGGTTGTTGTTGTAAAGCTGTATCAATGGGGGTTGTTGTTGTAAAGCTGTATCAATGGGAGTTGTTGTTGTAAAGCTGTATCAATGGGGTTGTTGTTGTAAAGCTGTATCAATGGGGGTTGTTGTTGTAAAGCTGTATCAATGGGGTTGTTGTTGTAAAGCTGTATCAATGGGGGTTGTTGTAAAGCTGTATCAATGGGAGTTGTTGTTGTAAAGCTGTATCAATGGGGGTTGTTGTTGTAAAGCTGTATCAATGGGAGTTGTTGTTGTAAAGCTGTATCAATGGGGGTTGTTGTTGTGAGTTGCTATGTCAGTGGGGGTCGTTGTCAAGGTGATGATTTTTTGGTGAGGTGGCTGTTTTGTCAGTGAGGTTAACACGGATATATTAACACAGAGACAGAGAGCTGTGCGGTGATGTGTCGATGGCTTTTCCGTGTTGAGGGGTTGACACTCCCTGACATGACCCTCGTAGCCTGAGCCCCGGGACTGTCTCCCTCACGGAGCCACGTCCCATTCATCCTCACCCTCCTCTCTCTCTGCGTCTGTTGTCAGGGATTGTAACGTCATCGAGTCGGCACGGCCGCCTGCCGTCTCCTAGGCGACGGAGCTGACGGGCTGCTTCTGGGAATCGCTGGGAATGTTCCATTGGAAGCCTTTCCCTGCTGGGAAGGGGGTGAGATGTTTAGTGTGAGTGTGTCTGAGTGTGTGTGTGTCTGTGTCTGAGTGTGTCTCTGTCCCTGTGTCTGAGTGTGTGTCTGTGTGTGTGTGTCTGTGTGTGTGTCTGAGTGTGTGTCTGAGTGTGTGTCTGTCTCTGTGTCTGTCTCTGTGTCTGTCTCTCTGTGTCTGTGTGTGTCTGAGTGTGTGTCTGTCTCTCTGTGTCTGTCTCTGTGTCTGTCTCTGTGTCTGTCTCTGTGTCTGAGTGTGTCTGAGTGTGTGTCTGAGTGTGTGTCTGAGTGTGTGTCTGAGTGTGTGTCTGAGTGTGTGTCTGTCTCTGTGTCTGTCTCTGTGTCTGTGTCTGTGTCTGTGTCTGTCTCTGTGTCTGTCTCTGTGTCTGAGTGTGTGTCTGTGTGTGTGTCTGTGTGTGTGTCTGTGTGTGTGTGTGTCTGAGTGTGTGTCTGTGTGTGTGTCTGAGTGTGTGTCTGTCTCTCTGTGTCTGAGTGTGTGTCTGTGTGTGTGTCTGTGTGTGTGTCTGAGTGTGTGTCTGTCTCTCTGTGTCTGAGTGTGTGTCTGTGTGTGTGTCTGTGTGTGTGTCTGTGTGTGTGTCTGAGTGTGTGTCTGTGTGTGTGTCTGAGTGTGTGTCTGTCTCTCTGTGTCTGAGTGTGTGTGTCTCTCTGTGTCTGAGTGTGTGTCTGAGTGTGTGTCTGAGTGTGTGTCTGAGTGTGTGTCTGAGTGTGTCTGAGTGTGTGTCTGTGTGTGTGTCTGTCTCTGTGTCTGTCTCTGTGTCTGTCTCTGTGTCTGAGTGTGTGTCTGTCTCTCTGTGTCTGAGTGTGTGTCTGTCTCTCTGTGTCTGAGTGTGTGTCTGTCTCTCTGTGTCTGAGTGTGTGTGTGTGTGTCTCACTCGCATCAGCTGCAAGCCCCCTGATTTATCCTCTATCAATCTCTGCTGTGTGGTTTCAAACCAAATTAATTTAGCTTAGTTTATTTATTAGTTACAAGTGAGGCTTACATTAACACTGCAATGAAGTTACTGTGAAAATCCCCCTCGTCGCCACACTCCAGCGCCTGTTCGGGTTACACTGAGGGAGAATTTAGCACGGCCAATCCACCCTATCCAGCACGTCTTTCAGACTGTGGGAGGAAACCGGAGGAAACCCACGCAGACACAGGGAGAACGTGCAGTGACCCGAGCCCGGAATCGAACCCGGGTCCCTGATGCTGTGAAGCAGCTGTGCTAACCCACTGTGCCACCATGCCACCATCTGGCAGTATGGACTCTGGTGATGAAGCGTTGATATTACCCTGTCACCCCCGAAGGCTTTCGGCCTGCCTTCCTTCAATTCACTGGGTTCTGCGGCTTTTAATAAAAAACAGAACATTAATTTGCAAAGAATCCTGCGGATTATTTCCGGCTTCATGTCCTGTGCCAGTTTGGGATTTAAATCTGGGCTCTTGTGGCAGTGCCAACCCCCTCTCCCGACAGCTGCAGTTTCCCAGCTGTGTTGAGTGACTTTTCAGCCCTCCCACCCAGCACTGAATCAGTCTGACTGCTGGCAGCATTAGATATTCAACTGTGATCTTGCCTCTACTTGTCCAATTCTGAAGGCACAGTAAGAAGCAACCTGTCCTGGTCCCCCCCATGCCGACACTATAGTTAAGAAAGCCCCACCAACGCCTCTACTTTCTCAGAAGACTAAGGAAATTTGGCATGTCCACTACGACTCTCACCAACTTTTACAGATGCCCCATAGAAAGCGTTCTTTCTGGTTGTATCACAGCTTGGTCTGGGCTCCTGCTCTGCCCAAGACCGCAAGGAACTACAAAGAGTCGTGAATGTAGCCCAATCCATCACGCAAACCAGCCTCCCATCCATTGACTCTGTCTACGCTTCCCGCTGCCTTGGCAAAGCAAAATTAAGGACCCCATGCACACCGGACATTCTCTCTTCCACCTTCTTCCTTTGGGAAAAAGATACAAAAGTCTGAGGTCACGTACCGACCGACTCAAGAACAGCTTCTTCCCTGCTGCTGTCAGACTTTTGAATGAACCTACCTCGCATTAAGTTGATCTTTCTCTACACCCTCGCTGTGACTGTAACACTACATTCTGCACTCTCTCCTTCTCTATGAAGGGTATGCTTTGTCTGTATAGTGCGCAAGAAATAATACTTTTCACTGCATCCCAATACATGTGACGATAATAAATCAAATCAAATCAAAAAGTCTCACAACACCAGGTTAAAGTCCAACAGACTTATTTGGAATCACGAGCTTTCAGTCTCGCTCCTTCATCAGGTGAGTGGAGAGATAGGTTTCAGAAGCATGGTATATATAGACAAAGACACAATTGCAAGATAATGATCAAAGTGGAGAGGATCTCCAAGAGGATCGCGCATATCAACAGACATCGAGTTTCTACCAAGACACAAGAAAGCAGTCAAGATCCCGAAAGATTTGCATTCCAATCATTATCTTGTAATTGAGTCTGTGTCTATATATACCGTGTTTGTGAACCCAACTCTCCACTCACCTGATGAAGGAGCGGCGCTCCAAAAGCTCGTGCTACCAAATAAACCTGTTGGACTTGAACCTGGTGTTGGGAGACTACTTACTGTGCCTAACCCAGTCCAACACCAGCATCTCAACTTCTGAAGGTACCCGAGTCTCACTCGGAGCCAGGCCGGAGTCCGCGAGCCCGGGCCGAGTGTGAGGGACATTCACTCACAAGACGCGGAACAAGTTGACCGTCCGCTCCTGGTCTGTGTTTGGTGCGTGGTTGGGTTAAGGAATGGGGGCCATTCCACCAGACTCCGGGCATTAATCACTGAGTGATTCCTTCATAGCTCGTCAATCTGATGAGCAGCGGATGAAGCTGGGATGTGATCCTCCCATGGTTCAATATCCTGCCTGATGTGTTATTGGAGCCACGCACATAAAGATCTGACATTCACTCCAGCGAATGGACATGTACATTAATACCAAAAAGATCTGGATTAAAAACCAAGAGATGACTTGATGGACGTATCCCAATCCCAGGGAAATTTCCCAATCAGAGACTGCTCCCAATCCCAAAAACAACTCCCAACTGAGAAGGCCCAGACACCTCCTGATCCCAACAGAGCCCAACCCCAGAAATCCCAGACACAGCGACAATCCCAGACATCTCCTGATCCCACCGACAGCACCCAATCCCAGAAATCCAGACATTTCCTGATCTCAACAGCTCACAATCCCAGAAATCCCAGACATATCCGTATCCCAGAGACAGACCGCAATCCCAGGGTGAGTCACTGACCTGGGAACAGATCCCATTCCCAGGGTGAGTCACTGACCCGGGAACAGATCCCATTCCCAGGGTGAGAGACTGACCCGGGAACAGATCCCAATCCCAGGGGGAGTCACTGACCACGGGAACAGATCCCAAACCCAGAGTGAGTGACTGACCCTGGGAACAGATCCCAATCCCAGGGGGAGTCACTGAGCACGGGAACAGATCCCAATCCCAGGGTGAATGACTGACCCCAGGAACAGGTCCCAATCCCAGGGTGAGTCACTGACCCCGGGAACAGATCACAATCCCAGGGGGAGTCACTGACCCCGGGCACAGATCCCAATCCCAGGGTGAGAGACTGACCCTGGGAACAGATCCCAATCCCAGGGGGAGTCACTGACCCCGGGAACAGATCCCAATCCCAGGGTGAGTCACTGACACCGGGAACAGATCCCAATCCCAGGGGGAGTCACTGACCCCGGGAACAGATCCCAATCCCAGGGTGAATCAATGACCCCGGGAACGGATCCCAATCTCAGGGGGAGTCACTGACCCCGGGAACAGATCCCAATCCCAGGGTGAGTCACTGACACCGGGAACAGATCCCAATCCCAGGGTGAGTCACTGACCCCAGGAACAGATCCCAATCCCAGAGTGAGTCACTGACCCCGGGAACTGATCCCAATCCCAGGGTGAGTCACTGGCCCTGGGAACAGATCTCAATCCCAGGGGGAGTCACTGACCCTGGGAAGAGATCCGAATCCCAGGGTGAATCACTGACCCCGGGAACAGATCCCAATCCCAGGGGGTGTCGCTGACCCTGGGAACAGATCCCAATCCCACGGTGAGTGACTGACCCCGGGAACAGATCCCAATCCCAGGGTGAGTGACTGACCCTGGGAACAGATCCCAATCCCAGGGGGAGTCACTGAGCCCGGGAACAGATCCCAATCCCAGGGTGAATGACTGACCCCAGGAACAGGTCCCAATCCCAGGGTGAGTCACTGACCCCGGGAACAGATCACAATCCCAGGGGGAGTCACTGACCCCGGGAACAGATCCCAATCCCAGGGTGAGAGACTGACCCTGGGAACAGATCCCAATCCCAGGGGGAGTCACTGACCCCGGGAACAGATCCCAATCCCAGGGTGAGTCACTGACACCGGGAACAGATCCCAATCCCAGGGGGAGTCACTGACCCCATCAACAGATCCCAATCCCAGGGTGAATCACTGACCCCGGGAACGGATCCCAATCCCAGGGGGAGTCACTGACCCCGGGAACAGATCCCAATCCCAGGGTGAGTCACTGACACCGGGAACAGATGCCAATCCCAGGGGGAGTCACTGACCCCGGGAACAGATCCCAATCCCAGGGTGAGAGACTGACCCTGGGAACAGATCCCAATCCCAGGGTGGGTCACTGACCCCGGGAACAGATCCCAATCCCAGGGTGAGTCACTGACCCCGGGAACAGATTCCAATCCCAGGGGGAGTCACTGACCCCGGGAACAGATCCCAATCCCAGGGTGAGTCACTGACCCCGGGAACAGATCCCAATCCCAGGGGGAGTCACTGACCCTGGGAACAGATCCCAATCCCAGGGTGGGTCACTGACCCCGGGAACAGATCCCAATCCCAGGGTGAGTCACTGACCCCGGGAACAGATCCCAATCCTAGGGGGAGTCACTGACCCCGGGAACAGATCCCAATCCCAGGGTGAATCACTGACCCCGGGAACGGATCCCAATCCCAGGAGGAGTCATTGACTCTGGGAACAGATCCCAATCCCAGGGTGAGTGACTGACCCCGGGAACAGATCCCAATCCCAGGGTGAGTCACTGACCCCGGGAACAGTACCCAATCCCAGGGGGAGTCACTGACCCCGGGAACAGATCCCAATCCCAGGAGGAGTCATTGACTCTGGGAACAGATCACAATCCCAGGGTGAGTGACTGACCCCGGGAACAGATCCCAATCCCAGGGTGAGTCACTGACCCCGGGAACAGTACCCAATCCCAGGGTGAGTCACTGATCCCGGGAACAGATCCCTTTCCCAGGGTGAGTCACTGACCCCGGGAACAGATCCCAATCCCAGGGTGAGAGACTGACCCCGGGAACAGATCCCAATCCCAGGCGAGTCACTGACCCCGGGAACAGATCCAAATCCCAGGGGGAGTCACTGACCCTGGGAACAGATCCCAATCCCAGGGGGAGTCACTGACCCCGGGAACAGATCCCAAACCCAGGGTGAGTCACTGACCCGGGAACAGATCCCAATCCCAGGATGAGTCACTGACCCCGGGAACAGATCCCAATCCCAGGGGGTGTGACTGACCCCGGGGACAGATCCCAATCCCAGGGGGAGTCAGTGACCCTGGAAACAGATCCCAATCCCAGGGTGAGTCACTGACCCCGGGAACAGATCCCAATCCCATGGCGAGTGGCTGACACCGGGAACAGATCCCAATCCCAGGGTGAGTGACTGACCCCAGGAACCGATCCCAATGCCAGGGTGAGTCACTGACCCCGGGAACAGATCCCAATCCCAGGGTGTGAGACTGACCCCAGGAACAGATCCCAATCCCAGTGGGAGTCACTGACCCCGGGAACAGATCCCAATCCCAGGGTGAGTCACTGACCCGGGAACAGATCCCAATCCCAGGGTGAATCACTGACCCCGGGAACAGATCCCAATCCCAGGAGGAGTCATTGACTCTGGGAACAGATCCCAATCCCAGGGTGAGTGACTGACCCCGGGAACAGATCCCAATCCCAGGGTGAGTCACTGTCCCCGGGAACAGTACCCAATCCCAGGGGGAGTCACTGACACCGGGAACAGATCCCAATCCCAGGGTGAGTCACTGATCCCGGGAACAGATCCCTTTCCCAGGGTGAGTCACTGACCCCGGGAACAGATCCCAATCCCAGGGTGAGAGACTGACCCCGGGAACAGATCCCAATCCCAGGTGAGTCACTGACCCCGGGAACAGATCCAAATCCCAGGGGGAGTCACTGACCCTGGGAACAGATCCCAATCCCAGGGGGAGTCACTGACCCCGGGAACAGATCCCAATCCCAGGATGAGTCACTGACCCCGGGAACAGATCCCAATCCCAGGGGGTGTGACTGACCCTGGGAACAGATCCCAATCCCAGGGGGAGTCACTGACCCTGGAAACAGATCCCAATCCCAGGGTGAGTCACTGACCCCGGGAACAGATCCCAATCCCAGGGGGAGTCACTGACCCCGGGAACAGATCCCAATCCCAGGCGGTGTCACTGACCCCGGGAACAAATCCCAATCCCAGAGTGAGTCACTGACCCCGGGAACAGATCCCAATCCCAGAGTGAGTCACTGACCCCGGGAACAGATCCCAATCACAGGGGGATTCGCTGACCCCAGGAACAGATCCCAATCCCAGAGTGAGAGACTGACCGCGGGAACAGATCCCAATCCCAGGGGGAGTCACTGACCCCTGGAACAAATCCCAATCCCAGGGTGTGAGACTGACACCAGGAACAGATCCCAATCCCAGCGGGAGTCATTGACCCCGGGAACAGATCCCAATCCCAGGGTGAGTCACTGACCCCGGGAACAGACCCCAATCCCAGGGTGAGTGACTGACCCCAGGAACTGATCCCAATCCCAGGGGGAGTCACTGACCCCGGGAACAGATCCCAATCCCAGGGTGTGAGACTGACCCCAGGAACAGATCCCAATCCCAGCGGGAGTCACTGACCCCGGGAACAGATCCCAATCCCAGCGTGAGTCACTGACCCGGGAACAGATCCCAATCCCAGGGTGAGTCACTGACCCCGGGAACAGATCCCAATCCCAGGGGGAGTGACTGACCCCGGGAACAGATCCCAATCCCAGGGGGAGTCACTGACCCCGGGAACAGATCCCAATCCCAGGGGTAGTCACTGACCCCGGGAACAGATCCCAATCCCAGGGGGAGTCACTGACCCCGGGAACAGATCACAATCCCAGGGATAGTCACTGACCCCGGGAACAGATCCCAATCCCAGGGTGAGTGACTGACCCCAGGAACTGATCCCAATGCCAGGGTGAGTCACTGACCCCGGGAACAGATCCCAATCCCAGGGTGTGAGACTGACCCCAGGAACAGATCCCAATCCCAGTGGGAGTCACTGACCCCGGGAACAGATCCCAATCCCAGGGTGAGTCACTGACCCGGGAACAGATCCCAATCCCAGGGTGAATCACTGACCCCGGGAACAGATCCCAATCCCAGGAGGAGTCATTGACTCTGGGAACAGATCCCAATCCCAGGGTGAGTGACTGACCCCGGGAACAGATCCCAATCCCAGGGTGAGTCACTGTCCCCGGGAACAGTACCCAATCCCAGGGGGAGTCACTGACACCGGGAACAGATCCCAATCCCAGGGTGAGTCACTGATCCCGGGAACAGATCCCTTTCCCAGGGTGAGTCACTGACCCCGGGAACAGATCCCAATCCCAGGGTGAGAGACTGACCCCGGGAACAGATCCCAATCCCAGGTGAGTCACTGACCCCGGGAACAGATCCAAATCCCAGGGGGAGTCACTGACCCTGGGAACAGATCCCAATCCCAGGGGGAGTCACTGACCCCGGGAACAGATCCCAATCCCAGGATGAGTCACTGACCCCGGGAACAGATCCCAATCCCAGGGGGTGTGACTGACCCTGGGAACAGATCCCAATCCCAGGGGGAGTCACTGACCCTGGAAACAGATCCCAATCCCAGGGGGAGTCACTGACCCCGGGAACAGATCCCAATCCCAGGCGGTGTCACTGACCCCGGGAACAAATCCCAATCCCAGAGTGAGTCACTGACCCCGGGAACAGATCCCAATCCCAGAGTGAGTCACTGACCCCGGGAACAGATCCCAATCACAGGGGGATTCGCTGACCCCAGGAACAGATCCCAATCCCAGAGTGAGAGACTGACCGCGGGAACAGATCCCAATCCCAGGGGGAGTCACTGACCCCTGGAACAAATCCCAATCCCAGGGTGTGAGACTGACACCAGGAACAGATCCCAATCCCAGCGGGAGTCATTGACCCCGGGAACAGATCCCAATCCCAGGGTGAGTCACTGACCCCGGGAACAGACCCCAATCCCAGGGTGAGTGACTGACCCCAGGAACTGATCCCAATCCCAGGGGGAGTCACTGACCCCGGGAACAGATCCCAATCCCAGGGTGTGAGACTGACCCCAGGAACAGATCCCAATCCCAGCGGGAGTCACTGACCCCGGGAACAGATCCCAATCCCAGCGTGAGTCACTGACCCGGGAACAGATCCCAATCCCAGGGTGAGTCACTGACCCCGGGAACAGATCCCAATCCCAGGGGGAGTGACTGACCCCGGGAACAGATCCCAATCCCAGGGGGAGTCACTGACCCCGGGAACAGATCCCAATCCCAGGGGTAGTCACTGACCCCGGGAACAGATCCCAATCCCAGGGGGAGTCACTGACCCCGGGAACAGATCACAATCCCAGGGATAGTCACTGACCCCGGGAACAGATCCCAATCCCAGGGGGAGTCACTGACCCGGGGAACAGATCCCAATCCCAGGGGGAGTGACTGACCCCGGGAACAGATCCCAATCCCAGGGTGAGTCACTGACCCCGGGAACAGATCCCAATCCCAGGGGGTGTCACTGACCCCGGGAACAGATCACAATCCCAGGGTGAGTCACTGGCCCCGGGAACAGATCCCAATCCCAGGGGGAGTCACTGACCCTGGGAACAGATCCCAATCCCAGGGGGAGTCACTGACCCTGGGAACAGATCCCAATCCCAGGGGGAGTCACTGACCCCGGGAACAGATCCCAATCCCAGGGTGAGCCACTGACCCCGGAACAGATCCCAATCCCAGGGTGAGCCACTGACCCCGGAACAGATCCCAATCCCAGGGTGAGCCACTGACCCCGGAACAGATCCCAATCCCAGGGTGAGTCACTGACCCCGGGGACAGATCCCAATCCCAGGGTGAATCACTGACCCCGGGGACAGATCCCAATCCCAGGGTGAATCACTGACCCCGGGGACAGATCCCAATCCCAGGGTGAGAGACTGACCCCGGGAACAGATCCCAATCCCAGGGTGAGAGACTGATCCTGGGAACAGATCCCAATCCCAGGGTGAATCACACAAACCACCAGGGTTTGAGGATAAACCCAGCAGAAACTCGGGGCTGTTTGACAGCTGGACTGAGCTGGCTAATTCCTCAGGCGTCAGGCGAATTGCTACTGGACTGAATTCCTGGCAGGAAAAAAGGGGTGGGTGGAATGGGGAAGGAGACATTTGATCCAAAAAAGAATCTGGAAATCTGTGGAAATGGGAGAAGCGAGCAGGCAATGGATGGTGGAAGGGGAGAAAAATGAACAGGTGCAGCTTTTCACACCTGAGGACAAAATCCTGATTTAAATCCATGGAAATGTCTGCCTCAGAATGTCTTTGACAGCCTGGCAGAGTTGGATGCTGCCATCTCTGACACAGAATGCCACCGGCAGCAGCTGGAGATTCCTTCATTTCACCCCCCCCCGCTTCCCACTCCATGTGGACTCTCCCTGTAGGATGGGGTGTGTGTGTGAGAGAGAGAGAGGAAGCTAACAGTAACTGTGGTACCCAGATCAGCATCCCTGCTAACGCTGCTCTGCATCCAGCACTGAGCGTGGGTCCAACGCCCTGTCGCAACCACCAGGTAAACAACTTCATTGCAATTCATCTGCCATTCCATTGATAAAAACAAAAGCACAAGGATTTCTTTGGTGTTGTTGTTGTTGGGTGTGGAAGGGGTTATTTCCAAAAATCCCTTTTTATTTTGCCTGTTCGCGACTGTGGCCATTTTGTCCTGGGCATCCTTGAATGATTTCTCTCTCTCTCTTTACATTCTGTGGTAGGATTTACTTTAACGAGTCTGTGATCTTGCTTATTTGGGTTATTGCAATAAAGAGAAAAATCTAACAGCAGCCGTGTGGCTTTTACAGCGGAATGAAGTGTGAAGCTGTGATGTGAGGTTATGTTTGGAAATGGGATTGATGGAATGAACTGTTAATGTGACCTTGTCACTCCTGGTAATTGTCACCCTGCGTATCCGGAACTCAATCAGTCCTGGAGGATTTGCCCAGCTAGATTATAAAGATTTGTTCGGACAAGATGATAAGCATGTTAAATATTTAATCAGATTGTGTAGTGTGCAGAGGATTGTCAGGCGTGCTGTGCTTTGAGAGTCTCCTTTTGTTAACACCGGGCTTCTGAGATACTTGAATAAATTCTTTTGGTTTTCCCCCAATCCGTGAATTTTGGGGACCGTTTGAGATGCAGAGGCTGTGACAGGGGCGTGTGCCCCAGTCAAAAGGGTCTGGGTATATGTTAAAGTGGCAAATTGTGCTGCTGTTTTTTTTGTGGGTCAGATTGGCGATTTGTCCCACTGTTGTGGTGATAGGCATGCAGTCCGGTCGAGAGGCAAGAGATACCCGGGTAAAACTGGCACGGTGGCTCCTGTTGCCAGCTGTACCCAGGCTCTGTCATGCGATTCAAGCGAATTGCCCCCAGGCACTCAATGGACAAGGAGCTGGTGAGCATAATGCGACATTACAATGTGACTGGAGTCCCAGGCAGCAAGCAGGAATGCAGGGGGTGACAGAGAGAAAGACAAGAAGAGTGGAGGAGAGAGAGAGAGAGAGATGGGGACTGTGGAGGGATGTAAAGGGAACGGAGCAGAGAGAGACGATGGAGGGGAAAGAGAGAAAGATGGCAGGAGAGAAAGAAAGAAAGAAATGCACAGGCAGCAAATGGAGGGCGAGAGAGACAGCAATTCAGAAATGGGAAAGGTCGACAGAGGGGGAGAGAAAGAAATGGAAGGATATGAATGGGGGGAGGGTGAATGGAGAAGTGTGGCAGGGGTGAAGGAATGAAGCATTGAGCAGAGAGAAGGAGAGATGGAATTAAAATGGAGAGGCTTCAGGCAGATGGACAGAAGCTCATGGAAGAGACATTTCAGACAGAGCCTGACATCTTGGTGAATTCCTCATGCACGAGGATATTGCCGGTTAGTTTCAATCCCTGCTGACAAGCAGGAATCACTAACAGTTAGCAAAGATCTAGGGATGAGATATCTGGTCCTTAGAAAGGACTCCTGGCTTGGACATGTCTCCAGTAATGGATGGTGAGCTATAGCCTGGGAAACAGAGGCTTGTGCGTGAGTATTCGACCATTCAAAGCCCACGCCATGTCCCTCTGCAAATCAATCAGGGCAATCACATCATCAATACTTTCATTCAGTCCTTCCCCCATCCCAGGCTTCATTGAGTGAAGGTACTGATTTGCACAATGGTACACATCGCACGCACATCACTGAGTTACATCTGAAATCAAAAGCAGCAGTTCAAGTGGTTTAAATATAGAATAAAAAATGCCCGAGAGAGAGTTATAGACTGTCATCCATTTGAGGGGTTCGGCAGAGGAAATATATATCAGAATAACAGATACCCGGGAGTGAGTTACAGACTGGAATCTAATCGAGGGGTTTGGGTGGTTTATATATCAGAATAACAGATACCCGGGAGTGAGTTACAGACTGGAATCTAATCGAGGGGTTTGGGGTGGTTTATATATAGAATAACAGATACCCGGGAGTGAGTTACAGACTGGAATCTAATCGAGGGGTTCGGAGTGGTTTATATATAGAATAACAGATACCCGGGAGTGAGTTATAGACTGGAATATAATTGAGGGGTTCGGGGTGGTTTATATATAGAATAACAGATACCCGGGAGTGAGTTACAGACTGGAATCTAATCGAGGGGTTCGGGGTGGTTTATATATCAGAATAACAGACACCCGGGAGTGAGTTACAGACTGGAATCTAATCGAGGGGTTTGGGGTGGTTTATATATAGAATAACAGATACCCGGGAGTGAGTTACAGACTGGAATCTAATCGAGGGGTTCGGGGTGGTTTATATATAGAATAACAGACACCCGGGAGTGAGTTACAGACTGGAATCTAATCGAGGGGTTCAGGGTGGTTTATATATCAGAATAACCGACACCCGAGAGTGAGTTACAGACTGGAACCTAATCGAGGGGTTTGGGGTGGTTTATATATCAGAATAACAGATACCCGGGAGTGAGTTACAGACTGGAATCTAATTGAGCGGTTCAGGGTGGTTTATATATAGAATAACAGATCCCCGGGAGTGAGTTACAGACTGGAATATAATTGAGGGGTTCGGGGTGGTTTATATATCAGAATAACAGATACCCGGGAGTGAGTTACAGACTGGAATCTAATCGAGGGGTTTGGGGTGGTTTATATATAGAATAACAGATACCCGGGAGTGAGTTACAGACTGGAATCTAATCGAGGGGTTCAGGGTGGTTTATATATCAGAATAACCGACACCCGAGAGTGAGTTACAGACTGGAATCTAATCGAGGGATTCAGGGTGGTTTGTATATAGAATAACAGATACCCGGGAGTGAGTTACAGACTGGAATCTAATCGAGGGGTTCAGGGTGGTTTATATATAGAATAACAGATCCCCGGGAGTGAGTTACAGACTGGAATCTAATCGAGGGGTTCAGGGTGGCTTATATATAGAATAACAGATACCCGGGAGTGAGTTACAGACTGGAATCTAATCGAGGGGTTCGGGGTGGTTTATATATAGAATAACAGATACCTGGGAGTGAGTTACAGACTGGAATCTAATCGAGAGGTTCAGGGTGGTTAATATATAGAATAACAGATACCTGGGAGTGAGTTACAGACTGGAATCTAATCGAGAGGTTCAGGGTGGTTTATATATCAGAATAACAGACACCCGAGAGTGAGTTACAGACTGGAACCTAATCGAGGGGTTTGGGGTGGTTTATATATCAGAATAACAGATACCCGGGAGTGAGTTACAGACTGGAATCTAATTGAGCGGTTCAGGGTGGTTTATATATAGAATAACAGATCCCCGGGAGTGAGTTACAGACTGGAATATAATTGAGGGGTTCGGGGTGGTTTATATATCAGAATAACAGATACCCGGGAGTGAGTTACAGACTGGAATCTAATCGAGGGGTTTGGGGTGGTTTATATATAGAATAACAGATACCCGGGAGTGAGTTACAGACTGGAATCTAATCGAGGGGTTCAGGGTGGTTTATATATCAGAATAACCGACACCCGAGAGTGAGTTACAGACTGGAATCTAATCGAGGGATTCAGGGTGGTTTATATATAGAATAACCGACACCCGAGAGTGAGTTACAGACTGGAATCTAATCGAGGGATTCAGGGTGGTTTATATATAGAATAACAGATACCCGGGAGTGAGTTACAGACTGGAATCTAATCGAGGGATTCAGGGTGTTTTATATATAGAATAACAGATACCCGGGAGTGAGTTACAGACTGGAATCTAATCGAGGGGTTCAGGGTGGTTTATATATAGAATAACAGATCCCCGGGAGTGAGTTACAGACTGGAATCTAATCGAGGGGTTCAGGGTGGCTTATATATAGAATAACAGATACCCGGGAGTGAGTTACAGACTGGAATCTAATCGAGGGGTTCGGGGTGGTTTATATATAGAATAACAGATACCTGGGAGTGAGTTACAGACTGGAATCTAATCGAGAGGTTCAGGGTGGTTAATATATAGAATAACAGATACCTGGGAGTGAGTTACAGACTGGAATCTAATCGAGAGGTTCAGGGTGGTTTATATATCAGAATAACAGACACCCGAGAGTGAGTTACAGACTGGAACCTAATCGAGGGGTTTGGGGTGGTTTATATATCAGAATAACAGATACCCGGGAGTGAGTTACAGACTGGAATCTAATTGAGCGGTTCAGGGTGGTTTATATATAGAATAACAGATCCCCGGGAGTGAGTTACAGACTGGAATATAATTGAGGGGTTCGGGGTGGTTTATATATCAGAATAACAGATACCCGGGAGTGAGTTACAGACTGGAATCTAATCGAGGGGTTTGGGGTGGTTTATATATAGAATAACAGATACCCGGGAGTGAGTTACAGACTGGAATCTAATCGAGGGGTTCAGGGTGGTTTATATATCAGAATAACCGACACCCGCGAGTGAGTTACAGACTGGAATCTAATCGAGGGATTCAGGGTGGTTTATATATAGAATAACAGATACCCGGGAGTGAGTTACAGACTGGAATCTACTCGAGGGGTTCAGGGTGGTTTATATATAGAATAACAGATCCCCGGGAGTGAGTTACAGACTGGAATCTAATCGAGGAGTTCAGGGTGGCTTATATATAGAATAACAGATACCCGGGAGTGAGTTACAGACTGGAACCTAATCGAGGGGTTTGGGGTGGTTTATATATCAGAATAACAGATACCCGGGAGTGAGTTACAGACTGGAATCTAATCGAGGGGTTTGGGGTGGTTTATATATCAGAATAACAGATACCCGGGAGTGAGTTACAGACTGGAATCTAATCGAGGGGTTTGGGGTGGTTTATATATAGAATAACAGATACCCGGGAGTGAGTTACAGACTGGAATCTAATCGAAAAGTTCAGGGTGGTTAATATATAGAATAACAGATACCCGGGAGTGAGTTACAGACTGGAATCTAATCGAGGGGTTCAGGGTGGTTTATATATAGAATAACAGATCCCCGGGAGTGAGTTACAGACTGGAATCTAATCGAGGGGTTCAGGGTGGCTTATATATAGAATAACAGATACCTGGGAGTGAGTTACAGACTGGAATCTAATCGAGAGGTTCAGGGTGGTTAATATATAGAATAACAGATACCTGGGAGTGAGTTACAGACTGGAATCTAATCGAGAGGTTCAGGGTGGTTTATATATCAGAATAACAGACACCCGAGAGTGAGTTACAGACTGGAACCTAATCGAGGGGTTTGGGGTGGTTTATATATCAGAATAACAGATACCCGGGAGTGAGTTACAGACTGGAATCTAATCGAGGGGTTTGGGGTGGTTTATATATCAGAATAACAGATACCCGGGAGTGAGTTACAGACTGGAATCTAATCGAGGGGTTTGGGGTGGTTTATATATAGAATAACAGATACCCGGGAGTGAGTTACAAACTGGAATCGAATCGAGGGGTTCGGGGTGGTTTATATATAGAATAACAGATACCCGGGAGTCAGTTATAGACTGGAATATAATTGAGGGGTTCGGGGTGGTTTATATATAGAATAACAGATACCCGGGAGTGAGTTACAGATGGAATCTAATCGAGGGGTTCGGGGTGGTTTATATATCAGAATAACAGACACCCGAGAGTGAGTTACAGACTGGAATCTAATCGAGGGGTTTGGGGTGGTTTATATATAGAATAACAGATACCCGGGAGTGAGTTACAGACTGGAATCAAATCGAGGGGTTCAGGGTGGTTTATATATAGAATAACAGATACCCGGGAGTGAGTTACAGACTGGAATCTAATCGAGGGGTTTGGGGTGGTTTATATATAGAATAACAGATACCCGGGAGTGAGTTACAGACTGGAATCTAATCGAGGGGTTCGGGGTGGTTTATTTATAGAATAACAGATACCCGGGAGTGAGTTACAGACTGGAATCTAATCGAGGGGTTCAGGGTGGTTTATATATCAGAATAACAGACACCCGAGAGTGAGTTACAGACTGGAACCTAATCGAGGGGTTTGGGGTGGTTTATATATCAGAATAACAGATACCCGGGAGTGAGTTACAGACTGGAATCTAATTGAGCGGTTCAGGGTGGTTTATATATAGAATAACAGATCCCCGGGAGTGAGTTACAGACTGGAATATAATTGAGGGGTTCGGGGTGGTTTATATATCAGAATAACAGATACCCGGGAGTGAGTTACAGACTGGAATCTAATCGAGGGGTTTGGGGTGGTTTATATATAGAATAACAGATACCCGGGAGTGAGTTACAGACTGGAATCTAATTGAGCGGTTAAGGGTGGTTTATATATAGAATAACAGATCCCCGGGAGTGAGTTACAGACTGGAATCTAATCGAAAAGTTCAGGGTGGTTAATATATAGAATAACAGATACCCGGGAGTGAGTTACAGACTGGAATCTAATCGAGGGGTTCAGGGTGGTTTATATATAGAATAACAGATACCCGGGAGTGAGTTACAGACTGGAATCTAATCGAGGGGTTCAGGGTGGTTTATATATAGAATAACAGATCCCCGGGAGTGAGTTACAGACTGGAATCTAATCGAGGGGTTCAGGGTGGCTTATATATAGAATAACAGATACCTGGGAGTGAGTTACAGACTGGAATCTAATCGAGAGGTTCAGGGTGGTTAATATATAGAATAACAGATACCTGGGAGTGAGTTACAGACTGGAATCTAATCGAGAGGTTCAGGGTGGTTAATATATAGAACAACAGATACCCGGGAATGAGTTACAGACTGGAATCTAATCGAGGGGTTTGGGCTGATTTATATTTCGAATACAAAGGCCCGGGAATGAGTTACAGACTGGAATCTAATCGAGGGGTTCGGGGTGGTTTATATATGGAATAACAGATACCCGGGAGTGAGTTACAGACAGGAATCTAATTGAGGGGTTTGGGGTGATTTATATTTAGAATACAAAGGCTTGGGAATGAGTTACAGACTGGAATCTAATCGAGGGGTTCGGGGTGGTTTATGTATGGAATAACAGATACCCGGGAGTGAGTTACAGACTGGAATCTAATCGAGGGGTTCGGGGTGGTTTATATATGGAATAACAGATACCCGGGAGTGAGTTACAGACTGGAATCTAATCGAGGGGTTCGGGGTGGTTTATATATAGAATAACAGATACCCGGGAGTGAGTTACAGACTGGAATCTAATCGAGGGGTTCGGGGTGGTTTATATATAGAATAACAGATACCCGGGAGTGAGTTACAGACTGGAATCTAATCGACGGGTTCGGGGTGGTTTATATATAGAATAACAGATCCCCGGGAGTGAGTTCCAGACTGGAATCTAATCGAGGGGTTCGGGGTGGTTTATATATAGAATAACAGATACCCGGGAGTGAGTTACAGGCTGAAATATAATTGAGGGGTTCAGGGTGGTTTATATTTAGAATAACAGATACCTGGGAGTGAGTTACAGACTGGAATCTAATCGAGAGGTTCAGGGTGGTTTATATATAGAATAAGAGATACCCGGGAGTGAGTTACAGACTGGAATCTAATCGAGGGGTTCGGGGTAGTTTATATATAGAATAACAGATACCCGGGAGTGAGTTACAGACTGGAATCTAATCGAGAGTTTCAGGGCGGTTAATATATAGAATAACAGATACCTGGGAGTGAGTTACAGACTGGAATCTAATCGAGAGTTTCAGGGCGGTTAATATATAGAATAACAGATACCCGGGAGTGAGTTACAGACTGGAATATAATTGAGGGGTTCGGGGTGGTTTATATATCAGAATAACAGATACCCGGGAGTGAGTTACAGACTGGAATCTAATCGAGGGGTTTGGGGTGGTTTATATATAGAATACAAAGGCTTGGGAATGAGTTACAGACTGGAATCTAATTGAGGGGTTCAGGGTGGTTTATATATGGAATAACAGATACCCGGGAGTGAGATACAGACTGGAATCTAATTGAGGGGTTCAGGGTGGTTTATATATAGAATAACAGATACCCGGGAGTGAGTTACAGACTGGAATCTAATCGAGGGGTTCGGAGTGGTTTATATATAGAATAAAGATACCCGGGAGTGAGTTACAGACTGGAATCTAATCGAGAGGTTGGGGGGCGTTTATATATAGAATAACAGATACCCGGGAGTGAGTTACAGACTGGAATCTAATCGAGGGGTTCGGGGTGGTTTATATATAGAATAACTGATACCCGGGAGTGAGTTACAGACTGGGATCTAATCGAGGGGTTCGGGGTGGTTTATATATAGAATAACAGATACCCGGGAGTGAGTTCCAGACTGGAATCTAATCGAGGGGTTCGGGGTGGTTTATATATAGAATAACAGATACCCGGGAGTGAGTTACAGACTGGAATCTAATCGGGGGGTTGGGGGGCGTTCATATATTGAATAACAGATACCTGGGAGTTCATTAGAGGCTAGATCCTCAACAAGGTGTTTGTGTGGTTTGGATATAGACCAACAGATACGTGGGAATGAATTAAACCCTGAGATAAAAGCAAAATACTGCAATCGGATGCTGGAATCTAAAACAAAAACAGAAAATGGTGGAAAATCTCAGCGGGCCTGAAAGCATCTGTGGGGAGAGAATAGAACCAACATTTCAATACTGGGGGACCCTTCGTCTGCTCCGACTCGAAACTCTGGCTCTATCTCTCCCCACAAATGCTGTCAGACCCACTGGGATCTTCCAGCGTTTTCTGTTCTTGTGCCTGGGAAAGAATTCGGGCACAACAACCTGAATCGAGGGGTTGGGGGTGGTTTATATATAGAATAACAGATACCCGGGAGTGCGTTACAGACTGGAATCTAATCGAGGGGCTCAGGGTGCTTTTTATATAGAATAACAGATACCCGGGAGTGAGTTACAGACTGGAATCTAATCGAGGGGTTCGGGGTGGTTTACATATAGAATAACAGATACCCGGGAGTGAGTTACAGACTGGAATCTAATCGAGGGGTTCGGGGTGGTTTATATATATAGAATAACAGATACCCGGGAGTGAGTTACAGACTGGAATCTAATCGAGGCGTTCGGAGTGGTTTATATATAGAATAACAGATACCCGGGAGTGATTACAGACTGGAATCTAATTGAGGGGTTCAGGGTGGTTTATATATAGAATAAGAGATACCCGGGAGTGAGTTACAGACTGGAATCTAATCGAGGGGCTCAGGGTGCTTTATATATAGACCCGGGAGTGAGTTACAGACTGGAATCTAATCAAGGGGTTTGGGGTGGGTTATATATAGAATAACAGATACCCGGGAGTGAGTTACAGACTGGAGTCTAATCGAGGGGCTCAGGGTGCTTTATATATAGAATAACAGATACCCGGGAGTGAGTTACAGACTGGAATCTAATCAAGGGGTTTGGGGTGGGTTATATATAGAATAACAGATACCCGGGAGTGAGTTACAGACTGGAATCTAATCGAGGGGTTTGGGGTGGGTGATATATAGAATAACAGATACTTGGGAGTGAGTTACAGACTGGAGTCTAATCGAGGGGTTCAGGGTGGTTTATATATAGAATAACAGATACCCGGGAGTGAGTTACAGACTGGAGTCTCATCAAGGGGTTTGGGGTGGCTTATATATAGAATAACAGATGCCCGGGAGTGAGTTACAGACTGGAATCTAATCGAGGTGCTCAGGGTGCTTTATATATAGAATAACAGATACCCGGAAGTGAGTTACAGACTGGAATCTAATCGAGGGGTTCAGGGTGGTTTATATATAGAATAACAGATACCCGGGAGTGAGTTACAGACTGGAATCTAATCGAGGGGTTCGGGGTGGTATATATATCGAATGCCAGATACCCGAGAGTGAGTTACAGACTGGAATCTAATCGAGGGGTTTGGGGTGGGTTATATATAGAATAACAGATACCTGGGAGTGAGTTACAGACTGGAGTCTAATCGAGGGCTTCAGGGTGCTTTTTATATAGAATAACAGATACCCGGGTGTGAGTTACAGACTGGAATCTAATCGAGGGGTTCAGAGTGGTTTATATCTAGAATAACAGATACCCGGGAGTGAGTTACAGACTGGAGTCTCATCAAGGGGTTTGGGGTGGCTTATATATAGAATAACAGATACCCGGGAGTGAGTTACAGACTGGAATCTAATCGAGGGGTTCAGGGTGGTTTATATATAGAATAACAGATACCTGGGAGTGAGTTACAGACTGGAGTCTAATCGAGGGGTTCAGGGTGGTTTATATATAGAATGGATTGGTAACCTGCTGTCTGATCGAAGACAGAGGGTGGTGGCGGATGGAAAATTTTCGGATTGGAGGCAGTTGCTAGCAGTGTGCCACAGGGATCAGTGCTTGGTCCTCTGCTCTTTGTGATTTTTATTAATGACTTAGAGGAGGGGGCTGAAGGGTGGATCAGTAAATTTGCTGATGACACCAAGATTGGTGGAGTAGTGGATGAGGTGGAGGGCTGTTGTAGGCTGCAAAGAGACATAGATAGGATGCAGAGCTGGGCTGAAAAATGGCAAATGGAGTTTAACCCTGATAAATGTGAGGTGATTCATTTTGTTAGGACTAATTTAAATGTGGATTACAGGGTCAAAGGTAGGGTTCTGAAGACTGTGGAGGAACAGAGAGATCTTGGGGTCCTTATCCACAGATCTCTAAAGGTTGCCACTCAAGTGGATAGAGCTGTGAAGAAGGCCTATAGTGTGTTAGCTTTTATTAACAGGGGGTTGGAGTTTAAGAGCCGTGGGGTTATGCTGCAACTGTACAGGACCTTGGTGAGACCACATTTGGAATATTGTGTGCAGTTCTGGTCACCTCACTATAAGAAGGATGTGGAAGCGCTGGAAAGAGTGCAGAGGAGATTTACCAGGATGCTGCCTGGTTTGGAGGGTAGGTCTTATGAGGAAAGGTTGAGGGAGCTAGGGCTGTTCTCTCTGGAGCGGAGGAGGCTGAGGGGAGACTTAATAGAGGTTTATAAAATGAAGAAGGGGATAGATAGAGTGAACGTTCAAAGACTATTTCCTCGGGTGGATGGAGCTATTACAAGGGGGCATAACTATAGGGTTCGTGGTGGGAGATATAGGAAGGACATCAGAGGTAGGTTCTTTACGCAGAGAGTGGTTGGGGTGTGGAATGGACTGCCTGCAGTGATAGTGGAGTCAGACACTTTAGGAACATTTAAGCGATTATTGGATAGGCACATGGAGCACACCAGGATGATAGGGAGTGGGATAGCTTGATCTTGGTTTCAGATAAAGCTCGGCACAACATCGTGGGCCGAAGAACCTGTTCTGTGCTGTACTGTTCTATGTTCTATGTTCTAGAATAACAGATACCCGGGTGTGAGTTACAGACTGGAGTCTAATCGAGGGGTTCAGGGTGGTTTATATATAGAATAACAGATACCCGGGAGTGAGTTACAGACTGGAATCTAATCAAGGGGTTCGGGGGGTTTATATATAGAATAACAGATACCCGGGAGTGAGTTACAGACTGGAATCTAATCGAGGGGTTCGAGGTGGTTTATATATAGAATAACAGATATCCAGGAGTGAGTTACAGACTGGAATCTAATCGAGGGGTTCGGGGTGGTTTATATATGGAATAACAGATACCCGACAGTGAGTTACAGACTGGAATCTAATCGGGGCGTTCGGAGTGGTTTATATATAGAATAACAGATACCTGGGAGCGAGTTACAGACTGGAATCTAATCGAGGGATTCGGGGTGGTTTATATATAGAATAACAGATACCTGGGAATGGGTTACAGACTGGAATCTAATCGAGGGGTTTGGGGTGGTTTATATATAGAATAACAGATACCCGGGAGTGAGTTATAGACTGGAATCTAATCGTGGGGTTCGGGGTGGTTTATATATTGAATAACAGATATCCTGGAGTGAGTTACAGACTGGAATCTGTTCGAGGGGTTCAGGATGTTTTATGTATAGAATAACAGATCCCCGGGAGTGAGTTACAGACTGGAACCTAATTGAGGGGTTCAGGGTGGTTTCTATATAGAATAACAGATACCCTGGAGTGAGTTATAGACTCGAATCTAATCGAGGGGTTCGAGGTGGTTTATATATATAGAATAACAGATACCCGGGAGTGAGTTACAGACTGGAATCTAATTGAGGGGTTCAGGGTGGTTTATATATAGAGTAACAGATACCTGGGAGTGAGTTACAGACTGGAATCTAATCGAGGGGTTTGGGGTGGGTTATATATAGAATAACAGATACTTGGGAGTGAGTAACAGACTGTGGTCTAATCGAGGGGTTCAGGGTGGTTTATATATAGAATAACAGATACCCGGGAGTGAGTTACAGACTGGAGTCTCATCAAGGGGTTTGGGGTGGCTTATATATAGAATAACAGATGCCCGGGAGTGAGTTACAGACTGGAATCTAATCGAGGTGCTCAGGGTGCTTTATATATAGAATAACAGATACCCGGAAGTGAGTTACAGACTGGAATCTAATCGAGGGGTCCAGGGTGGTTTATATATAGAATAACAGATACCCGGGAGTGAGTTACAGACTGGAGTCTCATCAAGGGGTTTGGGGTGGCTTATATATAGAATAACAGATCCCCGGGAGTGAGTTACAGACTGGAATCTAATCGAGGGGTTCAGGGTGGTTTATATATAGAATAACAGATACCTGGGAGTGAGTTACAGACTGGAGTCTAATCGAGGGGTTCAGGGTGGTTTATATATAGAATGGATAGGTAACCTGCTGTCTGATCGAAGACAGAGGGTGGTGGTGGATGGAAAATTTCCGATTGGAGGCAGTTGCTAGCAGTGTGCCACAGGGATCAGTGCTTGGTCCTCTGCTCTTTGTGATTTTTATTAATGACTTAGAGGAGGGGGCTGAAGGGTGGATCAGTAAATTTGCTGATGACACCAAGATTGGTGGAGTAGTGGATGAGGTGGAGGGCTGTTGTAGGCTGCAAAGAGACATAGATAGGATGCAGAGCTGGGCTGAAAAATGGCAAATGGAGTTTAACCCTGATAAATGTGAGGTGATTCATTTTGTTAGGACTAATTTAAATGTGGATTACAGGGTCAAAGGTAGGGTTCTGAAGACTGTGGAGGAACAGAGAGATCTTGGGGTCCTTATCCACAGATCTCTAAAGGTTGCCACTCAAGTGGATAGAGCTGTGAAGAAGGCCTATAGTGTGTTAGCTTTTATTAACAGGGGGTTGGAGTTTAAGAGCCGTGGGGTTATGCTGCAACTGTACAGGACCTTGGTGAGACCACATTTGGAATATTGTGTGCAGTTCTGGTCACCTCACTATAAGAAGGATGTGGAAGCGCTGGAAAGAGTGCAGAGGAGATTTACCAGGATGCTGCCTGGTTTGGAGGGTAGGTCTTATGAGGAAAGGTTGAGGGAGCTAGGGCTGTTCTCTCTGGAGCGGAGGAGGCTGAGGGGAGACTTAATAGAGGTTTATAAAATGAAGAAGGGGATAGATAGAGTGAACGTTCAAAGACTATTTCCTCGGGTGGATGGAGCTATTACAAGGGGGCATAACTATAGGGTTCGTGGTGGGAGATATAGGAAGGACATCAGAGGTAGGTTCTTTACGCAGAGAGTGGTTGGGGTGTGGAATGGACTGCCTGCAGTGATAGTGGAGTCAGACACTTTAGGAACATTTAAGCGATTATTGGATAGGCACATGGAGCACACCAGGATGATAGGGAGTGGGATAGCTTGATCTTAGTTTCAGATAAAGCTCGGCACAACATCGTGGGCCGAAGAACCTGTTCTGTGCTGTACTGTTCTATGTTCTAGAATAACAGATACCCGGGTGTGAGTTACAGACTGGAGTCTAATCGAGGGGTTCAGGGTGGTTTATATATAGAATAACAGATACCCGGGAGTGAGTTACAGACTGGAATCTAATCAAGGGGTTCGGGGGGTTTATATATAGAATAACAGATACCCGGGAGTGAGTTACAGACTGGAATCTAATCGAGGGGTTCGAGGTGGTTTATATATAGAATAACAGATATCCAGGAGTGAGTTACAGACTGGAATCTAATCGAGGGGTTCGGGGTGGTTTATATATGGAATAACAGATACCCGACAGTGAGTTACAGACTGGAATCTAATCGGGGCGTTCGGAGTGGTTTATATATAGAATAACAGATACCTGGGAGCGAGTTACAGACTGGAATCTAATCGAGGGATTCGGGGTGGTTTATATATAGAATAACAGATACCTGGGAATGAGTTACAGACTGGAATCTAATCGAGGGGTTTGGGGTGGTTTATATATAGAATAACAGATACCCGGGAGTGAGTTATAGACTGGAATCTAATCGTGGGGTTCGGGGTGGTTTATATATTGAATAACAGATATCCTGGAGTGAGTTACAGACTGGAATCTGTTCGAGGGGTTCAGGATGTTTTATGTATAGAATAACAGATCCCCGGGAGTGAGTTACAGACTGGAACCTAATTGAGGGGTTCAGGGTGGTTTCTATATAGAATAACAGATACCCTGGAGTGAGTTATAGACTCGAATCTAATCGAGGGGTTCGAGGTGGTTTATATATATAGAATAACAGATACCCGGGAGTGAGTTACAGACTGGAATCTAATTGAGGGGTTCAGGGTGGTTTATATATAGAGTAACAGATACCTGGGAGTGAGTTACAGACTGGAATCTAATCGAGGGGTTTGGGGTGGGTTATATATAGAATAACAGATACTTGGGAGTGAGTAACAGACTGTGGTCTAATCGAGGGGTTCAGGGTGGTTTATATATAGAATAACAGATACCCGGGAGTGAGTTACAGACTGGAGTCTCATCAAGGGGTTTGGGGTGGCTTATATATAGAATAACAGATACCCGGGAGTGAGTTACAGACTGGAATCTAATCGAGGGGCTCAGGGTGCTTTATATATAGAATAACAGATACCCGGAAGTGAGTTACAGACTGGAATCTAATCGAGGGGTTCAGGGTGGTTTATATATAGAATAACAGATACCCGGGAGTGAGTTACAGACTGGAATCTAATCGAGGGGTTCGGGGTGGTTTATATATAGAATGCCAGAAACCCGAGAGTGAGTTACAGACTGGAATCTAATCGAGAGGTTTGGGGTGGGTTATATGTAGAATAGCAGATACCTGGGAGTGAGTTACAGACTGGAGTCTAATCGAGGGCTTCAGGGTGGTTTATATATAGAATAACAGATACCCGGGTGTGAGTTACAGACTGGAATCTAATCGAGGGGTTCAGAGTGGTTTATATATAGAATAACAGATACCCGGGAGTGAGTTACAGACTGGAGTCTCATCAAGGGGTTTGGGGTGGCTTATATATAGAATAACAGATACCCGGGAGTGAGTTACAGACTGGAATCTAATCGAGGGGTTCAGGGTGGTTTATATATAGAATAACAGATACCTGGGAGTGAGTTACAGACTGGAGTCTAATCGAGGGGTTCAGGGTGGTTTATATATAGAATGGATAGGTAACCTGCTGTCTGATCGAAGACAGAGGGTGGTGGTGGATGGAAAATTTCCGATTGGAGGCAGTTGCTAGCAGTGTGCCACAGGGATCAGTGCTTGGTCCTCTGCTCTTTGTGATTTTTATTAATGACTTAGAGGAGGGGGCTGAAGGGTGGATCAGTAAATTTGCTGATGACACCAAGATTGGTGGAGTAGTGGATGAGGTGGAGGGCTGTTGTAGGCTGCAAAGAGACATAGATAGGATGCAGAGCTGGGCTGAAAAATGGCAAATGGAGTTTAACCCTGATAAATGTGAGGTGATTCATTTTGTTAGGACTAATTTAAATGTGGATTACAGGGTCAAAGGTAGGGTTCTGAAGACTGTGGAGGAACAGAGAGATCTTGGGGTCCTTATCCACAGATCTCTAAAGGTTGCCACTCAAGTGGATAGAGCTGTGAAGAAGGCCTATAGTGTGTTAGCTTTTATTAACAGGGGGTTGGAGTTTAAGAGCCGTGGGGTTATGCTGCAACTGTACAGGACCTTGGTGAGACCACATTTGGAATATTGTGTGCAGTTCTGGTCACCTCACTATAAGAAGGATGTGGAAGCGCTGGAAAGAGTGCAGAGGAGATTTACCAGGATGCTGCCTGGTTTGGAGGGTAGGTCTTATGAGGAAAGGTTGAGGGAGCTAGGGCTGTTCTCTCTGGAGCGGAGGAGGCTGAGGGGAGACTTAATAGAGGTTTATAAAATGATGAAGGGGATAGATAGAGTGAACGTTCAAAGACTATTTCCTCGGGTGGATGGAGCTATTACAAGGGGGCATAACTATAGGGTTCGTGGTGGGAGATATAGGAAGGACATCAGAGGTAGGTTCTTTACGCAGAGAGTGGTTGGGGTGTGGAATGGACTGCCTGCAGTGATAGTGGAGTCAGACACTTTAGGAACATTTAAGCGGTTATTGGATAGGCACATGGAGCACACCAGGATGATAGGGAGTGGGATAGCTTGATCTTGGTTTCAGATAAAGCTCGGCACAACATCGTGGGCCGAAGAACCTGTTCTGTGCTGTACTGTTCTATGTTCTATGTTCTAGAATAACAGATACCCGGGTGTGAGTTACAGACTGGAGTCTAATCGAGGGGTTCGGGGGTTTTATATATAGAATAACAGATACCCGGGAGTGAGTTACAGACTGGAATCTAATCGAGGGGTTCGAGGTGGTTTATATATAGAATAACAGATATCCAGGAGTGAGTTACAGACTGGAATCTAATCGAGGGGTTCGGGGTGGTTTATGTATAGAATAACAGATATCCAGGAGTGAGTTACAGACTGGAATCTAATCGGGGCGTTCGGAGTGGTTTATATATAGAATAACAGATACCTGGGAATGAGTTACAGACTGGAATCTAATCGAGGGGTTTGGGGTGGTTTATATATAGAATAACAGATACCCGACAGTGAGTTACAGACTGGAATCAAATCGAGGCGTTTGGAGTGGTTTATATATAGAATAACAGATACCTGGGAATGAGTTACAGACTGGAATCTAATTGAGGCGTTCTATGTGGTTTATATATCGAATAACAAATACCCGGGAGTGAGTTATAGACTGGAATCTAATCGTGGGGTTCGGGGTGGTTTATATATTGAATAACAGATATCCTGGAGTGAGTTACAGACTGGAATCTGTTCGAGGGGTTCAGGATGTTTTATGTATAGAATAACAGATCCCCGGGAGTGAGTTACAGACTGGAACCTAATTGAGGGGTTCAGGGTGGTTTCTATATAGAATAACAGATACCCTGGAGTGAGTTATAGACTCGAATCTAATCGAGGGGTTCGAGGTGGTTTATATATATAGAATAACAGATACCCGGGAGTGAGTTACAGACTGGAATCTAATTGAGGGGTTCAGGGTGGTTTATATATAGAATAACAGATACCCAGGAGTGAGTTACAGACTGGAATCTAATCGAGGGGTTCGGGGTGGTGTATATATATATAGAATAACAGATACCCGGGAGTGAGTTACAGACTGGAATCTAATCGAGGGGTTCAGGGTGGTTTATATATAGAATAACAGGTACCCAGGAGTGAGTTACAGACTGGAATCTAATCGAGGGGTTCAGAGTGGTTTATATATAGAATAACAGATACCCGGGTGTGAGTTACAGACTGGAATCTAATCGAGGGGTTCAGAGTGGTTTATATATAGAATAACAGATACCCGGGAGTGAGTTACAGACTGGAGTCTCATCAAGGGGTTTGGGGTGGTTTATATATAGAATAACAGATACCTGGGAGTGAGTTACAGACTGGAGTCTAATCGAGGGGTTCAGGGTGGTTTATATATAGAATGGATAGGTAACCTGCTGTCTGATCGAAGACAGAGGGTGGTGGTGGATGGAAAATTTTCAGATTGGAGGCAGGTTGCTAGCAGTGTGCCACAGGGATCAGTGCTTGGTCCTCTGCTCTTTGTGATTTTTATTAATGACTTAGAGGAGGGGGCTGAAGGGTGGATCAGTAAATTTGCTGATGACGCCAAGATTGGTGGAGTAGTGGATGAGGTGGAGGGCTGTTGTCGGCTGCAAAGAGACATAGATAGGATGCAGAGCTGGGCTGAAAAATGGCAAATGGAGTTTAACCCTGATAAATGTGAGGTGATTCATTTTGTTAGGACTAATTTAAATGTGGATTACAGGGTCAAAGGTAGGGTTCTGAAGACTGTGGAGGAACAGAGAGATCTTGGGGTCCTTATCCACAGATCTCTAAAGGTTGCCACTCAAGTGGATAGAGCTGTGAAGAAGGCCTATAGTGTGTTAGCTTTTATTAACAGGGGGTTGGAGTTTAAGAGCCGTGGGATTATGCTGCAACTTTACAGGACCTTGGTGAGACCACATTTGGAATATTGTGTGCAGTTCTGGTCACCTCACTATAGGAAGGATGTGGAAGCGCTGGAAAGAGTGCAGAGGAGATTTACCAGGATGCTGCCTGGTTTGGAGGGTAGGTCTTATGAGGAAAGGTTGAGGGAGCTAGGGCTGTTCTCTCTGGAGCGGAGGAGGCTGAGGGGAGACTTAATAGAGGTTTATAAAATGATGAAGGGGATAGATAGAGTGAACGTTCAAAGACTATTTCCTCGGGTGGATGGAGCTATTACAAGGGGGCGTAACTATAGGGTTCGTGGAGGGAGATATAGGAAGGACATCAGAGGTAGGTTCTTTACGCAGAGAGTGGTTGGGGTGTGGAATGGACTGCCTGAAGTGATAGTGGAGTCAGACACTTTAGGAACATTTAAGCGGTTATTGGATAGGCACATGGAGCACACCAGGATGATAGGGAGTGGGATAGCTTGATCTTGGTTTCAGATAAAGCTCGGCACAACATCGTGGGCCGAAGGACCTGTTCTGTGCTGTACTGTTCTATGTTCTATGTTCTAGAATAACAGATACCCGGGTGTGAGTTACAGACTGGAGTCTAATCGAGGGGTTCAGGGTGATTTACATATAGAATAACAGATACACGGGAGTGAGTTACAGACTGGAATCTAATCGAGGGGTTCGAGGTGGTTTATATATAGAATAACAGATATCCAGGAGTGAGTTACAGACTGGAATCTAATCGAGGGGTTCAGGGTGGTTTATATATAGAATAACAGATACCCGGGAGTGAGTTACAGACTGGAATCTAATCGAGGGGTTCGGGGTGGTTTATATATAGAATAACAGATACCCGGGAATGAGTTACAGACTGGAATCTCATCGAGGCGTTCGGGGTTGTTTATATATCGAATAACTGTTACCCTGGAGTGAGTTACAGACTGGAATCTAATCGAGGAGTTCAATTCAATACAGGTTGGCATTTAGTTGGGGCTTGTTCTGTAAAATGGGTGCGAGGGATTGGCTAGTGGCCAGCCTGACTTCAGTGGTGGGCAAATGATTGGAAACCATTCACAGACAAGTACACCGTCAGTGAGGAAAGCACAGATTGATCAGGGATATTCAGCATGGTATTGTTAGGGCAAGATCATGTCTTACCAACTGAATAGTATTTTTTTGAGGAAGTGACAGGGAGGAGTGATGAGGGGAGTGCAGTAGATGTTGTCTACATGGATTTCAATAAGACATCTGTCAAGGTCTCACATGGCGGACTGGTCAAAAAAGTGAGATCTCCTGGGATACGTAGGGTGGCGAGTCGGATCCAAAATTAGCTCAGTGACAGGAAACAAAGGGTGACGGTCGATGGATGTTTTTGTGAATGGAGAAGGGTTTCCAGTGGTGTTCTACGGGGCTCAGTGTTGGAGCCCTTGCTGTTTGTTGTATAGATTAATGAATTAGAATTAAATGTGGGAGGCATGATTGGGAAATTTGCGGATGTCAGTGGTAGTTGATAGCGAAGAGAACTGGAAAATCCGGCAGAGTGTGTGGTGATGCATTTGCAGGGGGCAAAGCAAGCAAGGGACTAACCAATAAACCATTAGATACTGAGAGGGGTTCAGGAAGTGAGAGACATTGGAGTTCCAGGATTTTGACTCAGTGACGATGAAGGAATGCCGAGGGAGCGGAGATTGCAGATAGTGGCGGGGGAGCAAGCTTAGGCAGGAGGTCAAAAATCAGTTTGCCGGTTGTGAGAAATTAGTTTGGAATCTTGTTCAGTGCATTGAATTCCCCCAACAAGCATGGAGGGGGCAATTCAATACACTGCCTGAGAGTGTGCTGGGATAATTCAATACACTGCCTGAGAGTGTGCTGGGATAATTCAATACACTGCCTGAAAATGTGCTGGGATAATTCAATACACTGCCTGAGAGTGTGCTGGGATAATTCAATGCCCGGTCTGAGAGTGTGCTGGGATAATTCAATGCACTGAGAGTGTGCTGGGATAATTCAATGCACTGCCTGAGAGTGTGCTGGGATAATTCAATGCCCGGTCTGAGAGTGTGCTGGGATAATTCAATGCCCGGTCTGAGAGTGTGCTGGGATAATTCAATGCCCGGTCTGAGAGTGTGCTGGGATAATTCAATGCACTGAGAGTGTGCTGGGATAATTCAATGCACTGTCTGAGAGTGTGCTGGGATAATTCAATGCACTGTCTGAGAGTGTGCTGGGATAATTCAATGCACTGAGAGTGTGCTGGGATAATTCAATGCACTGTCTGAGAGTGTGCTGGGATAATTCAATGCACTGAGAGTGTGCTGGGATAATTCAATGCCCGGTCTGAGAGTGTGCTGGGATAATTCAAAGGACAAAGAACAATACAGCACAGGAACAGGCCCTTCGGCCCTCCAAGCCCGCGCCGCTCCCTGGTCCAAACTAGACCATTCTTTTGTATCCCTCCATTCCCACGCCGTTCATGTGGCTATCTAGATAAGTCTTAAACGTTCCCAGTGTGTCCGCCTCCACCACCTTGCCCGGCAGCGCATTCCAGGCCCCCACCACCCTCTGTGTAAAATACGTCCTTCTGATATCCGTGTTAAACCTCCCTCCCTTCTCCTTGAACCTATGATCCCTCGTGAACGTCACCACCGACCTGGGGAAAAGCTTCCCACCGTTCACCCTATCTATGCCTTTCATAATTTTATACACCTCTATTAGGTCACCCCTCATCCTCCGTCTTTCCAGTGAGAACAACCCCAGTTTACCCAATCTCTCCTCATAACTAAGCCCTTCCATACCAGGCAACATCCTGGTAAACCTCCTCTGTACTCTCTCCAAAGCCTCCAACGTCCTTCTGGTAGTGTGGCGACCAGAACTGGACGCAGTATTCCAAATGCAGCCGAACCAACGTTCTATACATCTGCAACATCAGACCCCAACTTTTATACTCTATGCCCCGTCCTATAAAGGCAAGCATGCCATATGCCTTCTTCACCACCTTCTCCACCTGTGCCGTCACCTTCAAGGATCTGTGGACTTGCACACCCAGGTCCCTCTGCGTATCTACACCCTTTATGGTTCTGCCATAATGCACTGTCTGAGAGTGTGCTGGGATAATTCAATGCACTGAGTGCAAAGGTAAGGAAAGGAGTAGGAAGGCAGTGGTGATTGGGGAGCGGCGCGGGCTTGGAGGGCCGAAGGGCCTGTTCCTGTGCTGTATTGTTCTTTGTTCTTTGACTCCACAGTGAGGGGGTCAGACAGGTGTTTCTGTGGAAGAAGTCAAGAAACGCGGATGGTGGTTTGACTCCCTGGAGCCGGGATCAGGGGTGTTTCCAACAGGGTCCAAGAAATCCTTAAGTTGGAGGGAGAGGAGCCAGAGGTCGTGGTGCATACTGGTACTGCCGACATAGGCAGGAAAGGGGAAGGGGTTATGAAAAGAGAATATAGGGAGTTAAGTAAAAGGAACGCCAAGGTAGTAATCTCAGGATTGCTACCTGTGCCACGAGACAGTGAGGGAAGGAACGGAATAAGGTGGAGGATGAATGAGTGGCTGAGGGATTGGAGCAGGGGTCAGGGATTCAGGTTCCTGGATCATTGGGACGTCTTCAGGGGCAGGTGCGACCTGTACAAAAAGGACGGGTTTCACTTAAATCCCAGGGGGACCAATATCCTGGCGGGAAGGTTTGCTAAGGCTACTGGGGAGTGTTTAAACTAGAATGGTTGGGGGCTGGGAATCAAAATGTGGTGACTGGGAGAGAGGAGGTTAGAGTAAAAATAAGAGGGGCTGGTCGGCAGTGTGAGAGGGAGGATAGGCAGGTGAAGGGGAAAGGGAGCTCTCAGACCGAAGGGTTGAGGTGTGTTTATTTTAACGCAAGGAGTGTAGTGAACAAAATGGATGAGCTTAGAGCGTGGATCGCTGCTTGGAAGTGTGATGTGGTGGCCATTACAGAGACTTGGTTATCTCAGGGTCAGGACTGGGTACTTCAAGTGCCGGGTTTCAGATGTTTCAGGAGGGACAGGGAAGGAGGCAAAAGAGGTGGGGGAGTGGCACTGTTGATCAGGGATAGTGTCACAACTGTAGAAAAGATGGACGCCATGGAGGGATTGTCGATGGAATCTCTGTGGGTGGAGGTTAGGAACAGGAAGGGGTCGGTAACTTTACTGGGTGTTTTCTATAGGCCGCCCAATAGTAGCAGGGATGTGGAGGAGCAGATTGGGAAGCAGATTCTGGAGAGATGTGATAATAACAGAGTGGTCATGATGGGAGATTTTAATTTCCCAAATATCAATTGGAATATCCCTAGGGTAAGGGGTTAGATGGAGAGGAGTTTGTTAGGTGTGTTCAGGAGAGCTTCCTGACACAGTATGTGGATAAGCCTACAAGAGGAGAGGCTGTGCTTGATTTGATATTAGGGAATGAACCTGGGCAGGTATCAGATCTATCAGTGGGAGAGCATTTTGGGGATAGTCATCATAACTCTATCTCCTTTACACTCGCATTAGAGAGAGATAGGATCAGCCGAGCTCGGAAAGTGTCTATCTGGACTAAGGGCAACTATGATGCTATTAGGCAGGAAATTACAGGCATAAATTGGAAGGAGGTATTCTCAGGGAAATGTACAGAAGAAATGTGGCAAATTTTCAAGGAAAATTTGTCTGGAGCTCTGCACGGCAATGTTCCAGTGAGACAGGGGAGTTATGGTAGGTTACAGGAACCGTGGTGCACGAAAGCTGTAACGGATTTAGTCAGGAAGAAAAGAAAAGTCTACAAAAGGTTCAGGGAGCTAGGTAATGTTAGAAATCTAGAAGAATATACGACTAGTAGGAAGGAACTAAAGAGGGAATTTAGAAGAGCCAGGAGGGGACATGAGAAGACCTTGGCAGACAGGATAAAGGAAAACCCCAAGGCATTCTACAAGTATGTGAAGAGCAAGAGGATAAGATGTGAAGGAGTAGGACCTATCAAATGTGACGGTGGGAAAGTCTGTATTGAACCGGTAGAAGTAGCAGAGGTACTCAATGAATACTTTACTTCAGTATTCACAGTGGAAAAGGATCTTGGTAGTTGCAGTGCAGACTTGCAGTGGACTGAGAAGATTGAGAATGTGGACATTAGGAAAGAGGATGTGTTGGAGCTTTTGAAAAGCATCAAGTTAGATAAATCGCCGGGAAAGGATGGGATGTACCCCAGGTTACTGTGGGAGGCGAGGGAAGAGATTGCTGATCCTCTGGCGATGATCTTTGCATCGTCAATGGAGATGGGAGAGGTTCCGGAGGATTGGAGGATTGCGGATGTGGTTCCGTTATTCAAGAAAGGGAGAAGAGATAGCCCAGGAAATTATAGACCGGTGAGTCTAACCTCAGTGGTAGGTAAGTTGATGGAGAAGATCCTGAGAGGCAGGATTTATGAACATTTGGAAAGGAATGGTATGATCAGAAGTAGCCAGCACGGCTTTGTCCGAGGCAGATCATGCCTTACGAGTCTGATTGAGTTTTTTGAAGATGTGACTAGACACTTAGATGGGGGAAGAGTGGTAGATGTGGTTTATGTGGATTTCAGTAAGGTGTTTGATAAGGTGCCCCATGCAAGGCCTATGGAGAAAGTGAATGGGGCATGGGATACAAGGGGACGTTGCTTTGTGGATTCAGAACTGGCTTGCCCACAGAAGGCAAAGAGCGGTTGTAGATGGGACTTTTTCAGAGTGGAGGTCGGTCACCAGATCCCAGGGATCTGTTCTGGGACCCTTGCTCTTTGTGATTTTTATAAATGACCTGGATGAGGAAGTGGAGGGATGGGTTGGCAAGTTTGCTGATGACACAAAGGTTGGAGGTGTTGTGGATAGTGTAGAGGGATGTCAGAAGTTGCAACAAGACATAGATACGATGCAAGACTGGGCGGAGAAGTGGCAGATGGACTTCAACCCAGATAAGTGTGTGGTGGTTCATTTTGGCAGGTCGAATAGGATGGAAGAATATAATATTAAGGGTAAGACGCTTGGCAGTGTGGAAGAACTGAGGGATCTTGGGGTCTGGGTTCATAGGACGCTCAAAGCGGCGTCACAGGTAGAGGCTGTGGTTAAGAAGGCGTATGGAATACTGGCCTTCATCAAGAGAGGAATTGAGTTTAGAAATCGGGAGATAATGCTGCAGCTGTATAGGACCCTGGTCAGACCCCACCTGGAGTACTGTGCCCAGTTCTGGTCGCCTCACTACAGAAAAGATGTGGAAGCCATAGAACGGGTGCAGAGGAGATTTACGAGGATGTTGTCGGGATTAAGTGGTATGCGTTATGAGGATAGGTTGAGGGAGCTAGGTCTATTCTGCTTGGAGAGGCGAAGGATGAGAGGTTACCTGATAGAGGTGTATAAGATGTTGAGAGGTATTGATAGAGTGGATTCTCAGAGGCTTTTACCCAGGGCTGAAATGGTTGTCACGAGAGGCCACAGGTTTAGGGTGCTGGGGAGTAGGTACAGAGGAGATGTTAGGGGTAAGTTTTTCACTCAGAGGGTGGTGGGTGCGTGGAATTGGCTGCCGGTAGTGGTGGTGGAAGCGGATTCCATTGAGTCTTTTAAGAGACTTTTGGGTAGGTTCATGGAGTTTAGTCAGAGGGTTATAGATGAGCCTAGAAGGTAAGGAAATTGTTCGGCGCAACCTGTGGGCCGAAGGGCCTGTTTGTGCTGTAGCTTTTCTATGTTCTATGTTCTAATTCAGTGCACTGTCTGAGAGTGCGATGGGGGGATTCAGTGCTGGTTTCCAAATGGAATCAGATTAGCCCCTGAAAAAAGAGAGTTAACATGCAAACAGGGCATGGGCAGAGGGAGAGGAACTAGCTGAGTTGGTCTTGCAGAGAGTTGGCACTGACCTGAAAGATGGAATGGCTTCCTCCTGCTCTGTCGCTGTACAATGATCCTTTCTCAGTGTGGGACTGACATTACTGTACAGTGGAGCTAATCGCCTCACTGTATCATCTGGCTCATGAGGACCAAGTTCCAGAATTCCTGGCTCACCACCAACACCTTGTCCCTAACTCACCCTGACGACTGGACTTCTAACGATGGGAATTTATTTACGAGCTAAGGAGTAATCTTGAGTACTGACAAATGTTTGTGAATTATTACATGCCTCACTTTCCCAGGACTGGGAAAAATTGGGGGCGGCACGGCAGCACAGTGGTTAGCACTGCTGTCTCACAGCACCTGGGACCCGGGTTCGATTCCCAGCTCGGGTCACTGTCTGTGTGGAGTTTGCACGTTCTCCCCGTGTCTGCGTGGGTTTCCTCCGAGTGCTCTGGTTTCCTCCCGCACTCCAAAGATGTGTGGGTTAGGTGGATTGGCCGTGCTAAGTTGCCCCTTAATGTCAGGGGGACTAGCAGAGTAAATATTTGGGGTTCTGGGTTAGGACCTGGGTGGAATTGTTGGCGGGGCAGACTCGATGGGCTGGGAGCGGCACGGTGGCTAGCATTGCTGCCTCACAGCGCCAGAGACCTGGGTTCCCTAATAGCGGCACGGTGGCACAGTGGCTAGCACCGCTGCCTCTCAGCACCAGGGGCCCAGGTTCGATTCCCGGCTTGGGTCACTGTCTGTGCGGAGTCTGCACGTTCTCCCCGTGTCAGCGTGGGTTTCCTCCGGGTGCTCCGGTTTCCTCCCACAGTCTGAAAAACGTGCTGGTTAGGGTGCATTGGCCGTGCTAAACTCTCCCTCTGTGTACCCGAACAGGTGCCAGAATGTGGCGACTAGGGGATTTTCACAGTAACTTCACTGCAGTGTTAATGTAAGCCGACTTGTGACAATAATAAATAAACTTTTAAGACAAATAGCCTCCTTCTGCACTGTAGGGATTCTATGACTGATTTGTGTGTGATTCACTCTGGTGCGATGGACCTGTTGATAGGGACCTGTATGGGAAGCAGACTGTTCAGGATGAGTCTGTTAGCTGGTGTGGCTCCTGTCCCCTTTTGGCTAAACAGCTCTATTCTAACCCTGTGCTGCGTTCACTGTGAAAGGTAAGCATGCGCATGCAGCAGGCGGTAAAGAAGGCAAATGGTATGTTGGCCTTCATTGCGAGAGGTTCCGAGTACAGGAGCAGGGATGTGTTGTTGCAATTATACAGGGCCTTGGTGAGGCCACACCTGGAGTATTGTGTGCAGTTTTGGTCTCCTTTTCTGAGGAAGGATGTTCTTGCTCTGGAGGGTGCGCAGTGAAGGTTTACCAGGCTGATTCCGGGGATGGTTGGATTGGTGTATGAGGAGAGATTGACTAGGTTAGGATTGTTTTCACTGGAGTTCAGACGAATGAGGGTGGAATCTCATAGAGACTTATAAAATTCTAACAGGACTAGACAGGGCAGATGCAGGGAGGATGTTCCCGATGGTGGGGGTGAGTCCAGAACCAGGGGTCACAGTCTGAGGATTCAGGGTAGACCATTTAGGACGGAGATGAGGAGACATTTCTTCACCCGGTGAGCCTGTGGAATTCATTACCACAGGAAGTAGTTGATGCCAAAACATTGAATGTATTCAAGAGGCGGCTGGATGTAGCACTTGGGGCGAACGGGGTCAAAGGTTATGGGGAGAAAGCAGGACTAGGCTATTGAGTTGGATGATCAGCCATGATGGTGATGAATGGCGGAGCAGGCTCGAAGGGCCGAATGGCCTCCTCCTCCTATCTTCTATGTTTTTATGTTTCTAACTGATGAAACTGACTGACTACTTTTTCTCTTTCAGACTCCGTCGATCCAATAATTGAGGTGTTCCTGTCTGTGGGGATGATCGAGTACGTCACCAAGTCACTGTGCTGCTCTACCTCCTAACGTCCTGCCTACAGATACCGCCCTTTCCTCAGCTGATCCTCACTCGTGCTCACTGCTCAGTCAACCCATTCATTCCCACTCAGCCTCTCCCAGCTCAATTCCCGCTCGCTCTCCTGGCTCGGTTCCCTGTAGTGCAGCCCACTTGCTCTTTGCACTCAATATCTCTGCCTCGCTCGCTCTCCCTGCTCAATCCCTGTCTGATTCACGTACCGTCTGGAGCCCGTGTGCCCCGGGACTAACACCTCTGGGGTTTCACTCCTGGATGTGATACACTGCCAATCTCCCTGCCAACCTCCACCAGCCCCCCCCTCTCGAGCCAGGTCACCATGGATGACAACTTCAAGGACCGCACGGCCTTCATTAGAGGGGCTAAGGACATCGCCAAGGAGGTTAAGCGTCAGGCGGCCAAGAAGGTGGGGAAGGGCACAGACCGGCTCCAGGACGAATACAGTCGCCGCTCTTACACACGATTCCAGGAGGACGACGACGATGATGATGACTTCCAGCCACAGCATAGCTACACGCGTGGAAATGATGAGGAGGGAGGCTCGAGCGACGCCACCGAGGGTCACGATGAGGAGGACGAGATATACGAGGGGGAATACCAGGGCATCCCCCACGCCAACAAGATGGTGGACGACCACATGGCGAGCACACAGCCCATGGTGGATGAGTTTCGAGATTATGAGGAGATGGAAGGGGAACGGGAGAAGGAGAAGGAGCAGCTGGCTCAGCAGTACGAGCTGATCCTGCAGGAGTGCGGGCACGGCCGCTTCCAGTGGACGCTCTACTTTGTCCTGGGCCTGGCTCTCATGGCTGATGGTGTCGAGGTCTTTGTGGTTGGTTTTGTGCTGCCCAGTGCTGAGAAGGACATGTGCTTATCTGACTCCAACAAGGGCATGCTCGGTAAGTGGAGGCAGCACGCAACCCATTAAAGCATGAAATAATCGCTGGGACCAAAGGTTCAGAGCTGTGTGCTGCCCCAAGCCCCATTCCAGGTGACCGGGTCTCAGGCCCCATTCCGTGTACCCGGGCCTCAGGCCTCATTCTGTGTGTGCGGGCCTCAGGCCCCATTCCATGTGACCATGCCGCAGGCCCCATTCCATGTGACCAGGCCCCATTGTGTGACCAGGCCCCAGGCCCCATTGTGTGACCAGGCCCCAGGCCCCATTCCATGTGCCTGGGCCTCAGGCCTCTTTCTGTGTGCGCAGGCCTCAGGCCCCATTCCGTGTGTCCAGGCCTCAGTCCCTACCCCTGTCCGTGTACACAGGCAAGAGGCCCTGCCTCATTCTGTGTACCTAGGCCTCAGGCCCTCTCCCGCCCTGTGTATCTGGGCCTCAGGCCCTGCCCCGCTCTGTGTACCTGGGCCTCAGGCCCTGTCCTGCTCTGTGTACCTGGGCCTCAGGCCATGTCCTGCTTTGTGCCCGGGCCCAGGGCCTATACCACTCTGTGTACCTGCCTCAGGTCCTGTCCCGTTCTGTGTACCTGGGCCTAAACCTTGCCCCACTCTGTGCACCTGGGCCTCAGGCCCTGTCCCGCTCTGTGTACCTGGGCCTCAGGCCCTGTCCTGCTCTGTATATCTGGGCTCAGGCCCTGCCCCACTCTGTGTACCTGGGCCCCAGGCCCTGTCCTGCTCTGTGTACCTGGGCCTCAGGCCCTGCCCCGCTCTGTGTACCTGGGCCTCAGGCCATGTCCTGCTTTGTGCCCGGGCCCAGGGCCTATACCACTCTGTGTACCTGGGCCTCAGGCCTTGTCTCGCTCTGTGTACCTGGGCCTAAGCCTTGCCCCACTCTGTGTACCTGGACCCCAGGCCCTGTCCCACTCTGTGTACCTGGGCCTCAGGCCATGTCCCACTCTGTGTACCTGGGCCTCAGGCTATGTCCTGCTTTGTGCCCGGGCCCAGGGCCTATACCACTCTTTGTACCTGGGCCTCAGGCCTTGTCCAGCTCTGTGTACCTGGGCCCCAGGCCCTGTCCCGCTCTGTGTACCTGGACCCCAGGCCCTGTCCCGTCCTGTGTACCTGGACCCCAGGCCCTGTCCCACTCTGCACCTGGGCCTCAGGCTCTGTCCCGCACTGTATACCTGGGCCTGCCCTGCTTTGTACCGGGCTCCAGGTCCCCCTCCTCCCTCTCTGGGATTCTCATTGCTCCCTAGTTGTTAAATAGAGAAACATAGAAAAACTACAGCACAAAACAGGCCCTTCGGCCCCACAAGTTGTGCCAAACACATCCCTACCTTCTAGACCTACCTATAACCATCCATCCTATTAAGCTCCATGTTCTCATCCAGGAGTCTCTTAAAAGACCCGATTGAGTTCGCCTCCACCACCACTGACGGCAGCCGATTCCACTCGCCCACCACCCTCTGTATGAAAAACTTACCCCTAACATCTCCCCTGTACCTACCCCCCAGCACCTTAAACCTGTGTCCTCTCGTAGCAGAGATTTCCACCCTGGGAAAAAGCCTCTGAGAGTCCACCCGATCTATGCTTCTCAACATCTTATATACCTCTATTAGGTCTCCTCTCATCCTTCGTCTCTCCAAGGAGAAAAGACCGAGCTCCCTCAGCCTATCCTCATAAGGCATGCCACTCAATCCAGGCAACATCCTTGTAAATCTCCTTGTTGTTTTAAAAATGATTCCTATTCACATTGACACAGATGAGCTTCAAATTATTCTGGGCAGGAAACCAGCACAGCAGCACTGATGGAGATAGTCAAATTCTCAAGGTGCTTTAGAGGCTGTTGGTGGCGCAGTTTGCAGTTATCTGTACCACAGCTCACAGTGACAGAGTAAACCAGCCCTCCAGGTGCCAGAATAATAAATAGAGGGCACACTAAACCAGAGCAACCCAATGACATCCACACCTTGTTCAGCCTCCCACTGCTCAGGGTCAAACATGATGCAGTGTTTTAGACAATCTGCTTTGGCGTCAGTTGCTGGGGTGAGGGATTCAGCTGGGAGTTGGAGAACAACTGGCGACCCAAGGACAATGGCTTCAGTCTTCCCAGTACTTAGTTGGAGGAAACTTCTCCTCATCCATTCGGGGAACCAGAGCTCCCTACTTGGTGAGTGAGGTAAAGAATGTGACAGAACAAAGATACAGACTATATGTCAGGGGAATTCTTCAAATTAGAACCAGGCCAAAGGCAAGAAGTTGGTGGAGGAAGTCAAGAGGAAAATGAGATCGGCAACGAGAGAATATGAGATCAGAACGGCAGTTAATATATAAAAAGAAACCTTCTAGCGTCATGTAAATAGTAAGCAGGTAGGAAGAGGTGAGGTGGGTCTTATTAGTTTAAGTTTATTTATTAGTGTCACAAGGCTTACATTAACACTGTAATTAAGTTATTGTGAAAATCCCCTAGTCGCCACAGTAGTCGGCGCCTATTCGGGTTACACTGATGGGAATTTAGCACGGCCAATCCACCGAACTAGCAGATCCTTGGACACTAAGGGGCAATTTAGCATGGCCAATCCACCTAACCTGCACATCTTTGGACACTAAGGGGCAATTTAGCATGGCCAATCCACCTAACCTACACATCTTTGGACACTAAGGGCAATTTAGCATGGCCAATCCAGCTAACCTGCATATCTTTGGACACTAAGGGACAATTTAGCATGGCCAATCCACCTAACCTGCACATCTTTGGACACTAAGGGACAATTTAGCATGGCCAATCCACTGAACCGACACATCTTTGGACATGAAAAGGCAATTTAGTGCAGCCAATGCACCTAACAGCACATCTTTGGTCTGTGGGAGGAAACTGGAGCACCCGGAGGAAACCCACGCAGACTCCGCACGGACAGTGACTGAAGCCAGGAATCAAACCTGGGTCCCTGGCAATGAAAGGCAGCGGTGCTAACCACTGAGAAACTGTGCCATTATTAGGGACAAAGAAATAACATAGAAACATAGAAAAACTACAGCACAAACAGGCCCTTCGGCCCACAAGTTGTGCCAAACACATCCCTACCTTCTAGACCTACCTATAACCCTCCATCCTATTACGCTCCATGTACTCATCCAGGAGTCTCTTAAAAGACCCTATTGAGTTCGACTCCACCACCACTGACAGCAGCCGATTCCACTCGCCCACCACCCTCTGTGTGAAAAACTTACCCCTAACATTTCCCCTGTACCTACCCCCCAGCACCTTAAACCTGTGTCGTCTCGTAGCAGAGATTTCCACCCTGGGAAAAAGCCTCTGAGAGTCCACCCGATCTATGCCTCTCAACATCTTATACACCTCTATTAGGTCTCCTCTCATCCTTCATCTCTCCAAGGAGAAAAGACCGAGCTCCCTCAGCCTATCCTCATAAGGCATGCCACTCAATCCAGGCAACATCCTTGTAAATCTCCTCTGCACCCTTTCAATCTTTTCCACATCCTTCCTATAGTGAGGCGACCAGAACTGAGCACAGTACTCCAAGTAAGGTCTGACGAGGGTCTTATATAGCTGCATCATTATCCCCGGACTCCTAAACTCAATCCCTCGATTGATAAAGGCCAGCACACCATACACCTTCTTAACCACCTCCTCCACCTGCGGGGCCGATTTCAGAGTCCTATGGACCCGGACCCCAAGGTCCTTCTGATCCTCTACAGTACTAAGAGTCTTTCCCTTTATATTGTACTCCTTCATCCCATTTGTCCTACCAAAATGGACCACGACGCATTTATCTGGGTTGAAGTCCATCTGCCACTTCTCCGCCCAGTCTTGCATCCTATCTATGTCCCTCTGTAACTTCTGACATCCCTCCAGACTATCCACGACCCCACCAACCCTCGTGTCATCAGCAAACTTACCAACCCATCCCTCCGCTTCCTCATCCAGGTCATTTATGAAAATGACAAACAGCAAGGGTCCCAGAAGAGATCCCTGGGGCACACCACTGGTGACCGACCTCCATTTAGAAAAAGACCCATCTATACCCGCTCTCTGCCTCCTTTGGGCAAGCCAGTACTGGATCCACCGGGCAGCAGTCCCTTGGATCCCATGCCCTCTCACTTCTTCTAGAAGCCTTGCATGGGGGACCTTATCGAACACCTTGCTAAAATCCATATAAACCACCTCTACCGCCTTCCCTTCGTCAATGTGTTTAGTCACATTTTCGAAGAACTCCACCAGGCTCGTCAGGCACGATCTGCCCTTGACAAAGCCATGCTGAGTATTCTTGAGCATACTAAACCTCTCTAAATGCTCATATATCCTGTCCCTCAGGATCTTCTCCATCAGTTTACCAACTCACTGGTCGGTAATTACCTGGGCTATCCCTATTCCCCTTCTTGAAAATAGGAACCACATCCGCAATCCTCCAATCCTCCGGCACCTCTCCCGTCTCCATCGACGACGCAAAGGTCATCGCCAGAGGCTCTGCAATCTCCTCCCTCGCCTCCCACAGTAACCTGGGGTACATCCCATCCGGACCCAGTGACTTATCTATCTTGATGCCATTCAAAGATTCCAGCACAACCTCTTTCTTAAAGTCCACATACTCAATCTTTTCAGTCCACCGCAAGCCCGCAGTACATCCACCCAGGTCCTTCTCCTCTGTGAAAACCGAGGCAAAATACTCATTGAGCACCTCTGCCATTTCTACTGGTTCCGTACAGACTTTCCCACCTTCACCTTTTATCGGCCCTATGCCTTCACGTCTCATCCTTTTACTCTTCACATATTTATAGAACGCCTTAGGGTTCTCCCTAATCCTACCTGCCAAGGCCTTCTCGTGACCCCTTCTGGCTCTCCTAATTTCCTTCTTTAGTCCCTTCCTACAAGCCGTATACTCTTCTAAATCCCTATCTTCGCCAAGCTCTCTGAGCCTTTTGTACGCTTTCCTTTTCTTCTCGACTAGGTCCCGCACAGCTTTCGTGCACCACGGTTCCTTTAACCGACCAACACCTCCCTGTCTGCTCGGAACGTTGTCCTGTAGAACTCGAGACAGACATTCCTTGAAAAACTGCCACCTCTCTTCAGTACATTTCCCCGAGAATACCTCCTTCCAATTTACTCCTCCAATTTGCTGTCTAATAAGAACATAAGAAATAGGAGCAGGAGTAGGCCATCTAGCCCCTCGAGCCTGCCCCGCCATTCAATAAGATCATGGCTGATCTGACGTGGATCAGTACCACTTACCCGCCTGATCCCCATAACCCTTAATTCCCTTACCGCTCAGGAATCCGTCCATCCGCGCTTTAAACATATTCAGCGAGGTAGCCTCCACCACCTCAGTGGGCAGAGAATTCCAGAGATTCACCACCCTCTGGGAGAAGAAGTTCCTCCTCAACTCTGTCTTAAACCGACCCCCCTTTATTTTGAGGCTGTGTCCTCTAGTTTTAACTTCCTTACTAAGTGGAAAGAATCTCTCCGCCTCCACCCTATCCAGCCCCCGCATTATCTTATAAGTCTCCATAAGATCCCCCCTCATCCTTCTAAACTCCAACGAGTACAAACCCAATCTCCTCAGCCTCTCCTCATAATCCAAACCCCTCATCTCCGGTATCAACCTGGTGAACCTTCTCTGCACTCCCTCCAATGCCAATATATCCTTCCTCATATAAGGGGACCAATACTGCACACAGTATTCCAGCTGCGGCCTCACCAATGCCCTGTACAGGTGCATCAAGACATCCCTGCTTTTATATTCTATCCCCCTCGCAATATAGGCCAACATCCCATTTGCCTTCTTGATCACCTGTTGTACCTGCAGACTGGGCTTTTGCGTCTCATGCACAAGGACCCCCAGGTCCCTTTGCACGGTAGCATGTTTTAATTTGTTTCCATTGAGATAGTAATCCCATTTGTTATTATTTCCTCCAAAGTGTATAACCTCGCATTTATCAACGTTATACTCCATTTGCCATATCCTCTCCCACTCACTCAGCCTGTCCAAATCTCTCTGCAGATCTTCTCCGTCCTCCACACGATTCACTTTTCCACTTATCTTTGTGTCGTCTGCAAACTTCGTTACCCTACACTCCGTCCCCTCCTCCAGATCATCGATATAAATGGTAAACAGTTGCGGCCCGAGTACCGATCCCTGCGGCACTGTCTTCCTATTTCCCCTTACTCCATATAAACACTTTCCTAGCTTGCCTGATCCTCTCTTTTTCCAATGCAAACCTAAAGGAGATAGAGTTATGATCGCTATCCCCAAGATGCTCTCCCACCGAGAGATCTGACACCTGTCCAGGTTCATTGATCAGTATCAGATCAAGTACAGCCTCTCCTCTTGTAGGCTTGTCCACATGCTGTGTCAGGAAACCCTCCTGAACACACCTAACGAACTCTTCCCCATCCAATCCCCTTACTCTAGGGATATTCCAATCTATGTTTGGGAAATTAAAGTCTCCCATCACAACAACTCTGCTATTACTGCATCTCTCCAGGATTTGTTTCCCTATCTGCTCCTCCACCTCCCTGTCACTATTGGGCGGCCTATAGAAAACTCCCAGCAAAGTGACCGGCCTCTTCCCACTCCGAACTTCCACCCACAGAGACTCGGTGGACAATCCCTCCACAGCATACACCTTCTCTACAGCTGTGACACTATCCCTGATCAGCAGTGCCACTCCACCCCCTCTCTTGCCTCCCTCCCTGTCCTTCCTGAAACATCTGAATCCCAGCACCTGGAGTATCCAGTCCTGTCCCTGAGACATCCAAGTCTCCGTAATGGCCACCACACCATACTTCCAGGCATCGATCCACGCTCTGAGCTCATCCCCTTTATTCACTATACTCCTGGCATTAAAGTAAACACATCTCAATCCTTTGGTCTGACCTCTCCCCTTCTCTATTCCCTGTCCATCCTCCCTCTTGCACCGCCTATAACCCTTCTCTGTTTGCGAGCTACCTTCCTCACTCTAACATAAGCTTAGAGCCGCAGGGCAAGGCTAGAATGCTAAATTAATCATCTCTACCATTGAGTAAGGGAGAGAAAACTGACAAAATATCAATAGAAACAGAGATACAGAAGTAGTGGATGGGTGAAAATTGATAGGCAGGAGGTACTGGAACGGCTGGTTGTCCTTGGAGAAGATAATTCACCCGGTTTGGATGGCTTGCATCCCAGTTGCTGAAGGAGATTGGGGTGGAGAGAATGGAAGGGCTGGTCATCATCCTCCACTCTTCCCCAGATCCTCAAAAGGTGCCGGGGAGATGGGAGAGTGACAAACTCAACACCCTCATTCAAGGAAGAGTGTCAGGACATTCCTCACAACTACAGGTCAGTTCGTTTAGCATCAGCGCTGGGTAAGGTTCGAGAAACAAGAATCAGAGGTAAAGGACCAACAGACAGGTAAGAGGTTTGGGTTAATTAAGGAGAAGCCAGGATGGATTGGGAAAAGATGGAATATTTTTGATTAATGTAATTCAATTTTTAGAAGAACTTACAGACCAAAAGACGAGCTGGTAAGGGTGCATCGGCCGTGCTAATTTCTCCCACAGTGTGCCCGAACAGGCGCCGCAGTGTGGCGACGAGGGGATTTTCACTGTACCTTCATTGCAGTGTTAATGTCAGCCTTACTTGTGACACGAGCAATAAATAAACATTAAGAAATTCAAGGTGGATGAAGAAAATGCAATCAATGTCGATATCAATTTCAATGTGTGGGGATAGTAGATAGTGGTGTTCCTCAGTGTGTGGGGACAGTAGATAGTGGTGTTCCTCAGTGTGTGGGGATAGTGGATAGTGGTGTTCCTCAGTGTGTGGGGGATAGTAGATAGTGGTGTTCTTCAGTGTGTGGGGGATAGTAGATAGTGGTGTTCCTCAGTGTGTGGGGACAGTAGATAGTGGTGTTCCTCAGTGTGTGGGGATAGTAGATAGTGGTGTTCCTCAGTGTGTGGGGGACAGTAGATAGTGGTGTTCTTCAGTGTGTGGGGACAGTAGATAGTGGTGTTCCTCAGTGTGTGGGGATAGTAGATAGTGGTGTTCCTCAGTGTGTGGGGGACAGTAGATAGTGGTGTTCTTCAGTGTGTGGGGGACAGTAGATAGTGGTGTTCCTCAGTGTGTGGGGATAGTAGATAGTGGTGTTCCTCAGTGTGTGGGGACAGTAGATAGTGGTGTTCTTCAGTGTGTGGGGATAGTAGATAGTGGTGTTCCTCAGTGTGTGGGGATAGTAGATAGTGGTGTTCCTCAGTGTGTGGGGGACAGTAGATAGTGGTGTTCTTCAGTGTGTGGGGATAGTAGATAGTGGTGTTCCTCAGTGTGTGGGGATAGTAGATAGTGGTGTTCCTCAGTGTGTGGGGATAGTAGATAGTGGTGTTCTTCAGTGTGTGGGGGACAGTAGATAGTGGTGTTTCTCAGTGTGTGGGGATAGTAGATAGTGGTGTTCCTCAGTGTGTGGGGATAGTAGATAGTGGTGTTCTTCAGTGTGTGGGGATAGTAGATAGTGGTGTTCCTCAGTGTGTGGGGATAGTAGATAGTGGTGTTCCTCAGTGTGTGGGGATAGTAGATAGTGGTGTTCTTCAGTGTGTGGGGGACAGTAGATAGTGGTGTTCCTCAGTGTGTGGGGACAGTAGATAGTGGTGTTCTTCAGTGTGTGGGGGACAGTAGATAGTGGTGTTTCTCAGTGTGGGGGATAGTAGATAGTGGTGTTCCTCAGTGTGTGGGGACAGTAGATAGTGGTGTTCTTCAGTGTGTGGGGATAGTAGATAGTGGTGTTCCTCAGTGTGTGGGGATAGTAGATAGTGGTGTTCCTCAGTGTGTGGGGATAGTAGATAGTGGTGTTCCTCAGTGTGGGGATAGTAGATAGTGGTGTTCCTCAGTGTGGGGACAGTAGATAGTGGTGTTCTTCAGTGTGTGGGGATAGTAGATAGTGGTGTTCCTCAGTGTGTGGGGATAGTAGATAGTGGTGTTCCTCAGTGTGGGGACAGTAGATAGTGGTGTTCCTCAGTGTGGGGATAGTAGATAGTGGTGTTCCTCAGTGTGTGGGGATAGTAGATAGTGGTGTTCCTCAGTGTGTGGGGATAGTAGATAGTGGTGTTCCTCAGTGTGTGGGGACAGTAGATAGTGGTGTTCCTCAGTGTGTGGGGACAGTAGATAGTGGTGTTCCTCAGTGTGTGGGGACAGTAGATAGTGGTGTTCCTCAGTGTGTGGGGATAGTAGATAGTGGTGTTCCTCAGTGTGTGGGGATAGTAGATAGTGGTGTTCCTCAGTGTGTGGGGATAGTAGATAGTGGTGTTCCTCAGTGTGGGGGATAGTAGATAGTGGTGTTCCTCAGTGTGTGGGGACAGTAGATAGTGGTGTTCCTCAGTGTGTGGGGGATAGTAGATAGTGGTGTTCCTCAGTGTGTGGGGACAGTAGATAGTGGTGTTCCTCAGTGTGTGGGGACAGTAGATAGTGGTGTTCCTCAGTGTGTGGGATAGTAGATAGTGGTGTTCCTCAGTGTGTGGGGGATAGTGGATAGTGGTGTTCCTCAGTGTGTGGGGATAGTAGATAGTGGTGTTCCTCAGTGTGTGGGGGATAGTAGATAGTGGTGTTCCTCAGTGTGTGAGGATAGTAGATAGTGGTGTTCCTCAGTGTGTGGGGACAGTAGATAGTGGTGTTCCTCAGTGTGTGGGGGATAGTAGATAGTGGTGTTCCTCAGTGTGTGGGGACAGTAGATAGTGGTGTTCCTCAGTGTGGGGATAGTAGATAGTGGTGTTCCTCAGTGTGGGGATAGTAGATAGTGGTGTTCCTCAGTGTGTGGGGGATAGTAGATAGTGGTGTTCCTCAGTGTGGGGATAGTAGATAGTGGTGTTCCTCAGTGTGGGGATAGTAGATAGTGGTGTTCCTCAGTGTGTGGGGATAGTAGATAGTGGTGTTCCTCAGTGTGTGGGGGATAGTAGATAGTGGTGTTCCTCAGTGTGGGGATAGTAGATAGTGGTGTTCCTCAGTGTGGGGACAGTAGATAGTGGTGTTCCTCAGTGTGGGGATAGTAGATAGTGGTGTTCCTCAGTGTGTGGGGATAGTAGATAGTGGTGTTCCTCAGTGTGGGGATAGTAGATAGTGGTGTTCCTCAGTGTGGGGACAGTAGATAGTGGTGTTCCTCAGTGTGGGATAGTAGATAGTGGTGTTCCTCAGTGTGTGGGGATAGTAGATAGTGGTGTTCCTCAGTGTGGGGACAGTAGATAGTGGTGTTCCTCAGTGTGTGGGGGATAGTAGATAGTGGTGTTCCTCAGTGTGGGGATAGTAGATAGTGGTGTTCCTCAGTGTGGGGACAGTAGATAGTGGTGTTCCTCAGTGTGGGGACAGTAGATAGTGGTGTTCCTCAGTGTGGGGATAGTAGATAGTGGTGTTCCTCAGTGTGTGGGGACAGTAGATAGTGGTGTTCCTCAGTGTGGGGATAGTAGATAGTGGTGTTCCTCAGTGTGTGGGGACAGTAGATAGTGGTGTTCCTCAGTGTGGGGACAGTAGATAGTGGTGTTCCTCAGTGTGTGGGGGATAGTGGATAGTGGTGTTCCTCAGTGTGTGGGGATAGTAGATAGTGGTGTTCCTCAGTGTGTGGGGGATAGTAGATAGTGGTGTTCCTCAGTGTGTGAGGATAGTAGATAGTGGTGTTCCTCAGTGTGTGGGGACAGTAGATAGTGGTGTTCCTCAGTGTGTGGGGACAGTAGATAGTGGTGTTCCTCAGTGTGTGGGGATAGTAGATAGTGGTGTTCCTCAGTGTGGGGGACAGTAGATAGTGGTGTTCCTCAGTGTGTGGGGATAGTAGATAGTGGTGTTCCTCAGTGTGTGGGGATAGTAGATAGTGGTGTTCCTCAGTGTGTGGGGATAGTAGATAGTGGTGTTCCTCAGTGTGTGGGGATAGTAGATAGTGGTGTTCCTCAGTGTGTGGGGAGAGTAGATAGTGGTGTTCCTCAGTGTGTGGGGATAGTAGATAGTGGTGTTCCTCAGTGTGTGGGGATAGTAGATAGTGGTGTTCCTCAGTGTGTGGGGATAGTAGATAGTGGTGTTCCTCAGTGTGTGGGGATAGTAGATAGTGGTGTTCCTCAGTGTGTGGGGATAGTAGATAGTGGTGTTCCTCAGTGTGTGGGGATAGTAGATAGTGGTGTTCCTCAGTGTGTGGGGATAGTAGATAGTGGTGTTCCTCAGTGTGTGGGGATAGTAGATAGTGGTGTTCCTCAGTGTGTGGGGGATAGTAGATAGTGGTGTTCCTCAGTGTGTGGGGATAGTAGATAGTGGTGTTCCTCAGTGTGTGGGGGATAGTAGATAGTGGTGTTCCTCAGTGTGTGGGATAGTAGATAGTGGTGTTCCTCAGTGTGTGGGGATAGTAGATAGTGGTGTTCCTCAGTGTGTGGGGATAGTAGATAGTGGTGTTCCTCAGTGTGGGGGGATAGTAGAGAGTGGTGTTCCTCAGTGTGGGGACAGTAGATAGTGGTGTTCCTCAGTGTGTGGGGACAGTAGATAGTGGTGTTCCTCAGTGTGTGGGGATAGTAGATAGTGGTGTTCCTCAGTGTGTGGGGATAGTAGATAGTGGTGTTCCTCAGTGTGTGGGGACAGTAGATAGTGGTGTTCCTCAGTGTGTGGGGATAGTAGATAGTGGTGTTCCTCAGTGTGTGGGGACAGTAGATAGTGGTGTTCCTCAGTGTGTGGGATAGTAGATAGTGGTGTTCCTCAGTGTGGGGGATAGTAGATAGTGGTGTTCCTCAGTGTGTGGGGATAGTAGATAGTGGTGTTCCTCAGTGTGTGGGGACAGTAGATAGTGGTGTTCCTCAGTGTGTGGGATAGTAGATAGTGGTGTTCCTCAGTGTGTGGGGACAGTAGATAGTGGTGTTCCTCAGTGTGTGGGGACAGTACATAGTGGTGTTCCTCAGTGTGTGGGGATAGTACATAGTGGTGTTCCTCAGTGTGTGGGGATAGTAGATAGTGGTGTTCCTCAGTGTATGGGGACAGTAGATAGTGGTGTTCCTCAGTGTGTGGGGATAGTAGATAGTGGTGTTCCTCAGTGTGTGGGGATAGTAGATAGTGGTGTTCCTCAGTGTGTGGGGATAGTAGATAGTGGTGTTCCTCAGTGTGTGGGGATAGTAGATAGTGGTGTTCCTCAGTGTGTGGGGGATAGTAGATAGTGGTGTTCCTCAGTGTGTGGGGACAGTAGATAGTGGTGTTCCTCAGTGTGTGGGGACAGTAGATAGTGGTGTTCCTCAGTGTGTGGGGACAGTAGATAGTGGTGTTCCTCAGTGTGTGGGGACAGTAGATAGTGGTGTTCCTCAGTGTGTGGGGACAGTAGATAGTGGTGTTCCTCAGCGTGTGGGGGATAGTAGATAGTGGTGTTCCTCAGTGTGTGGGGACAGTAGATAGTGGTGTTCCTCAGTGTGTGGGGATAGTAGATAGTGGTGTTCCTCAGTGTGTGGGGATAGTAGATAGTGGTGTTCCTCAGTGTGTGGGGGATAGTAGATAGTGGTGTTCCTCAGTGTGTGGGGATAGTAGATAGTGGTGTTCCTCAGTGTGTGGGGATAGTAGATAGTGGTGTTCCTCAGTGTGTGGGGGACAGTAGATAGTGGTGTTCCTCAGTGTGTGGGGGATAGTAGATAGTGGTGTTCCTCAGTGTGTGGGGATAGTAGATAGTGGTGTTCCTCAGTGTGTGGGGATAGTAGATAGTGGTGTTCCTCAGTGTGTGGGGATAGTAGATAGTGGTGTTCCTCAGTGTGTGGGGACAGTAGATAGTGGTGTTCCTCAGTGTGTGGGATAGTAGATAGTGGTGTTCCTCAGTGTGTGGGATAGTAGATAGTGGTGTTCCTCAGTGTGTGGGGATAGTAGATAGTGGTGTTCCTCAGTGTGTGGGGATAGTAGATAGTGGTGTTCCTCAGTGTGTGGGGACAGTAGATAGTGGTGTTCCTCAGTGTGTGGGATAGTAGATAGTGGTGTTCCTCAGTGTGGGGATAGTAGATAGTGGTGTTCCTCAGTGTGTGGGGACAGTAGATAGTGGTGTTCCTCAGTGTGGGGATAGTAGATAGTGGTGTTCCTCAGTGTGTGGGGACAGTAGATAGTGGTGTTCCTCAGTGTGGGGACAGTAGATAGTGGTGTTCCTCAGTGTGTGGGGATAGTAGATAGTGGTGTTCCTCAGTGTGTGGGGACAGTAGATAGTGGTGTTCCTCAGTGTGGGGACAGTAGATAGTGGTGTTCCTCAGTGTGTGGGGACAGTAGATAGTGGTGTTCCTCAGTGTGGGGATAGTAGATAGTGGTGTTCCTCAGTGTGTGGGGACAGTAGATAGTGGTGTTCCTCAGTGTGGGGACAGTAGATAGTGGTGTTCCTCAGTGTGTGGGGGATAGTGGATAGTGGTGTTCCTCAGTGTGTGGGGATAGTAGATAGTGGTGTTCCTCAGTGTGTGGGGGATAGTAGATAGTGGTGTTCCTCAGTGTGTGAGGATAGTAGATAGTGGTGTTCCTCAGTGTGTGGGGACAGTAGATAGTGGTGTTCCTCAGTGTGTGGGGACAGTAGATAGTGGTGTTCCTCAGTGTGTGGGGATAGTAGATAGTGGTGTTCCTCAGTGTGGGGGACAGTAGATAGTGGTGTTCCTCAGTGTGTGGGGATAGTAGATAGTGGTGTTCCTCAGTGTGTGGGGATAGTAGATAGTGGTGTTCCTCAGTGTGTGGGGATAGTAGATAGTGGTGTTCCTCAGTGTGTGGGGATAGTAGATAGTGGTGTTCCTCAGTGTGTGGGGAGAGTAGATAGTGGTGTTCCTCAGTGTGTGGGGATAGTAGATAGTGGTGTTCCTCAGTGTGTGGGGATAGTAGATAGTGGTGTTCCTCAGTGTGTGGGGATAGTAGATAGTGGTGTTCCTCAGTGTGTGGGGATAGTAGATAGTGGTGTTCCTCAGTGTGTGGGGATAGTAGATAGTGGTGTTCCTCAGTGTGTGGGGATAGTAGATAGTGGTGTTCCTCAGTGTGTGGGGATAGTAGATAGTGGTGTTCCTCAGTGTGTGGGGATAGTAGATAGTGGTGTTCCTCAGTGTGTGGGGGATAGTAGATAGTGGTGTTCCTCAGTGTGTGGGATAGTAGATAGTGGTGTTCCTCAGTGTGTGGGGATAGTAGATAGTGGTGTTCCTCAGTGTGTGGGGATAGTAGATAGTGGTGTTCCTCAGTGTGGGGGGATAGTAGAGAGTGGTGTTCCTCAGTGTGGGGACAGTAGATAGTGGTGTTCCTCAGTGTGTGGGGACAGTAGATAGTGGTGTTCCTCAGTGTGTGGGGATAGTAGATAGTGGTGTTCCTCAGTGTGTGGGGATAGTAGATAGTGGTGTTCCTCAGTGTGTGGGGACAGTAGATAGTGGTGTTCCTCAGTGTGTGGGGATAGTAGATAGTGGTGTTCCTCAGTGTGTGGGGATAGTAGATAGTGGTGTTCCTCAGTGTGTGGGGACAGTAGATAGTGGTGTTCCTCAGTGTGTGGGATAGTAGATAGTGGTGTTCCTCAGTGTGGGGGATAGTAGATAGTGGTGTTCCTCAGTGTGTGGGGACAGTAGATAGTGGTGTTCCTCAGTGTGTGGGGATAGTAGATAGTGGTGTTCCTCAGTGTGTGGGGATAGTAGATAGTGGTGTTCCTCAGTGTGTGGGGACAGTAGATAGTGGTGTTCCTCAGTGTGTGGGATAGTAGATAGTGGTGTTCCTCAGTGTGTGGGGACAGTAGATAGTGGTGTTCCTCAGTGTGTGGGGACAGTACATAGTGGTGTTCCTCAGTGTGTGGGGATAGTACATAGTGGTGTTCCTCAGTGTGTGGGGATAGTAGATAGTGGTGTTCCTCAGTGTGTGGGGATAGTAGATAGTGGTGTTCCTCAGTGTGTGGGGATAGTAGATAGTGGTGTTCCTCAGTGTGTGGGGATAGTAGATAGTGGTGTTCCTCAGTGTGTGGGGATAGTAGATAGTGGTGTTCCTCAGTGTGTGGGGATAGTAGATAGTGGTGTTCCTCAGTGTGTGGGGACAGTAGATAGTGGTGTTCCTCAGCGTGTGGGGGATAGTAGATAGTGGTGTTCCTCAGTGTGTGGGGACAGTAGATAGTGGTGTTCCTCAGTGTGTGGGGATAGTAGATAGTGGTGTTCCTCAGTGTGTGGGGATAGTAGATAGTGGTGTTCCTCAGTGTGTGGGGGATAGTAGATAGTGGTGTTCCTCAGTGTGTGGGGATAGTAGATAGTGGTGTTCCTCAGTGTGTGGGGATAGTAGATAGTGGTGTTCCTCAGTGTGTGGGGGACAGTAGATAGTGGTGTTCCTCAGTGTGTGGGGGATAGTAGATAGTGGTGTTCCTCAGTGTGTGGGGATAGTAGATAGTGGTGTTCCTCAGTGTGTGGGGATAGTAGATAGTGGTGTTCCTCAGTGTGTGGGGATAGTAGATAGTGGTGTTCCTCAGTGTGTGGGGACAGTAGATAGTGGTGTTCCTCAGTGTGTGGGATAGTAGATAGTGGTGTTCCTCAGTGTGTGGGATAGTAGATAGTGGTGTTCCTCAGTGTGTGGGGATAGTAGATAGTGGTGTTCCTCAGTGTGTGGGGACAGTAGATAGTGGTGTTCCTCAGTGTGGGGGACAGTAGATAGTGGTGTTCCTCAGTGTGTGGGGACAGTAGATAGTGGTGTTCCTCAGTGTGTGGGATAGTAGATAGTGGTGTTCCTCAGTGTGGGGGATAGTAGATAGTGGTGTTCCTCAGTGTGTGGGGATAGTAGATAGTGGTGTTCCTCAGTGTGTGGGGACAGTAGATAGTGGTGTTCCTCAGTGTGTGGGATAGTAGATAGTGGTGTTCCTCAGTGTGTGGGGACAGTAGATAGTGGTGTTCCTCAGTGTGTGGGGACAGTACATAGTGGTGTTCCTCAGTGTGTGGGGATAGTAGATAGTGGTGTTCCTCAGTGTGTGGGGGATAGTAGATAGTGGTGTTCCTCAGTGTATGGGGACAGTAGATAGTGGTGTTCCTCAGTGTGTGGGGATAGTAGATAGTGGTGTTCCTCAGTGTGTGGGGATAGTAGATAGTGGTGTTCCTCAGTGTGTGGGGATAGTAGATAGTGGTGTTCCTCAGTGTGTGGGGATAGTAGATAGTGGTGTTCCTCAGTGTGTGGGGATAGTAGATAGTGGTGTTCCTCAGTGTGTGGGGACAGTAGATAGTGGTGTTCCTCAGTGTGTGGGGATAGTAGATAGTGGTGTTCCTCAGTGTGTGGGGATAGTAGATAGTGGTGTTCCTCAGTGTGTGGGGATAGTAGATAGTGGTGTTCCTCAGTGTGTGGGGATAGTAGATAGTGGTGTTCCTCAGTGTGGGGATAGTAGATAGTGGTGTTCCTCAGTGTGGGGATAGTAGATAGTGGTGTTCCTCAGTGTGTGGGGATAGTAGATAGTGGTGTTCCTCAGTGTGTGGGGATAGTAGATAGTGGTGTTCCTCAGTGTGGGGATAGTAGATAGTGGTGTTCCTCAGTGTGTGGGGATAGTAGATAGTGGTGTTCCTCAGTGTGTGGGGACAGTAGATAGTGGTGTTCCTCAGCGTGTGGGGGATAGTAGATAGTGGTGTTCCTCAGTGTGTGGGGACAGTAGATAGTGGTGTTCCTCAGTGTGTGGGGATAGTAGATAGTGGTGTTCCTCAGTGTGTGGGGATAGTAGATAGTGGTGTTCCTCAGTGTGTGGGGGATAGTAGATAGTGGTGTTCCTCAGTGTGTGGGGATAGTAGATAGTGGTGTTCCTCAGTGTGTGGGGATAGTAGATAGTGGTGTTCCTCAGTGTGTGGGGGACAGTAGATAGTGGTGTTCCTCAGTGTGTGGGGGACAGTAGATAGTGGTGTTCCTCAGTGTGTGGGGGATAGTAGATAGTGGTGTTCCTCAGTGTGTGGGGACAGTAGATAGTGGTGTTCCTCAGTGTGTGGGGGATAGTAGATAGTGGTGTTCCTCAGTGTGTGGGGACAGTCGATAGTGGTGTTCCTCAGTGTGGGGATAGTAGATAGTGGTGTTCCTCAGTGTGTGGGGATAGTAGATAGTGGTGTTCCTCAGTGTGTGGGGACAGTAGATAGTGGTGTTCCTCAGTGTGTGGGGGATAGTAGATAGTGGTGTTCCTCAGTGTGGGGACAGTAGATAGTGGTGTTCCTCAGTGTGTGGGGACAGTAGATAGTGGTGTTCCTCAGTGTGTGGGGACAGTAGATAGTGGTGTTCCTCAGTGTGTGGGGATAGTAGATAGTGGTGTTCCTCAGTGTGGGGACAGTATATAGTGGTGTTCCTCAGTGTGTGGGGACAGTAGATAGTGGTGTTCCTCAGTGTGTGGGGATAGTAGATAGTGGTGTTCCTCAGTGTGTGGGGGATAGTAGATAGTGGTGTTCCTCAGTGTGTGGGGACAGTAGATAGTGGTGTTCCTCAGTGTGTGGGGACAGTAGATAGTGGTGTTCCTCAGTGTGTGGGGGATAGTAGATAGTGGTGTTCCTCAGTGTGGGGACAGTAGATAGTGGTGTTCCTCAGTGTGTGGGGACAGTAGATAGTGGTGTTCCTCAGTGTGTGGGGACAGTAGATAGTGGTGTTCCTCAGTGTGTGGGGGATAGTAGATAGTGGTGTTCCTCAGTGTGTGGGGATAGTAGATAGTGGTGTTCCTCAGTGTGTGGGGGATAGTAGATAGTGGTGTTCCTCAGTGTGTTGGGATAGTAGATAGTGGTGTTCCTCAGTGTGTGGGGACAGTAGATAGTGGTGTTCTTCAGTGTGTGGGGACAGTAGATAGTGGTGTTCCTCAGTGTGTGGGGATAGTAGATAGTGGTGTTCCTCAGTGTGTGGGGACAGTAGATAGTGGTGTTCCTCAGTGTGTGGGGACAGTAGATAGTGGTGTTCCTCAGTGTGTGGGGACAGTAGATAGTGGTGTTCCTCAGTGTGGGGATAGTAGATAGTGGTGTTCCTCAGTGTGGGGACAGTAGATAGTGGTGTTCCTCAGTGTGTGGGGACAGTAGATAGTGGTGTTCCTCAGTGTGGGGATAGTAGATAGTGGTGTTCCTCAGTGTGTGGGGACAGTAGATAGTGGTGTTCCTCAGTGTGTGGGGATAGTAGATAGTGGTGTTCCTCAGTGTGTGGGGGACAGTAGATAGTGGTGTTCCTCAGTGTGGGGACAGTAGATAGTGGTGTTCCTCAGTGTGTGGGGGATAGTAGATAGTGGTGTTCCTCAGTGTGTGGGGGATAGTAGATAGTGGTGTTCCTCAGTGTGTGGGGGATAGTAGATAGTGGTGTTCCTCAGTGTGGGGACAGTAGATAGTGGTGTTCCTCAGTGTGTGGGGGATAGTAGATAGTGGTGTTCCTCAGTGTGTGGGGACAGTAGATAGTGGTGTTCCTCAGTGTGTGGGGGATAGTAGATAGTGGTGTTCCTCAGTGTGGGGATAGTAGATAGTGGTGTTCCTCAGTGTGTGGGGACAGTAGATAGTGGTGTTCCTCAGTGTGTGGGGACAGTAGATAGTGGTGTTCCTCAGTGTGGGGATAGTAGATAGTGGTGTTCCTCAGTGTGGGGATAGTAGATAGTGGTGTACCTCAGTGTGTGGGGGATAGTAGATAGTGGTGTTCCTCAGTGTGGGGATAGTAGATAGTGGTGTTCCTCAGTGTGGGGATAGTAGATAGTGGTGTTCCTCAGTGTGGGGACAGTAGATAGTGGTGTTCCTCAGTGTGGGGATAGTAGATAGTGGTGTTCCTCAGTGTGTGGGGATAGTAGATAGTGGTGTTCCTCAGTGTGGGGACAGTAGATAGTGGTGTTCCTCAGTGTGTGGGGGATAGTAGATAGTGGTGTTCCTCAGTGTGGGGACAGTAGATAGTGGTGTTCCTCAGTGTGGGGGACAGTAGATAGTGGTGTTCCTCAGTGTGTGTGGGATAGTAGATAGTGGTGTTCCTCAGTGTGTGGGGATAGTAGATAGTGGTGTTCCTCAGTGTGTGGGGGATAGTAGAGAGTGGTGTTCCTCAGTGTGTGGGGGATAGTAGATAGTGGTGTTCCTCAGTGTGTGGGGATAGTAGATAGTGGTGTTCCTCAGTGTGTGGGGATAGTAGATAGTGGTGTTCCTCAGTGTGTGGGGATAGTAGATAGTGGTGTTCCTCAGTGTGTGGGGACAGTAGAGAGTGGTGTTCCTCAGTGTGGGGACAGTAGAGAGTGGTGTTCCTCAGTGTGGGGACAGTAGATAGTGGTGTTCCTCAGTGTGTGGGGACAGTAGAGAGTGGTGTTCCTCAGTGTGGGGACAGTAGATAGTGGTGTTCCTCAGTGTGGGGACAGTAGATAGTGGTGTTCCTCAGTGTGTGGGGATAGTAGATAGTGGTGTTCCTCAGTGTGTGGGGATAGTAGATAGTGGTGTTCCTCAGTGTGTGGGGATAGTAGATAGTGGTGTTCCTCAGTGTGTGGGGATAGTAGATAGTGGTGTTCCTCAGTGTGGGGACAGTAGATAGTGGTGTTCCTCAGTGTGGGATAGTAGATAGTGGTGTTCCTCAGTGTGTGGGGACAGTAGAGAGTGGTGTTCCTCAGTGTGTGGGGATAGTAGATAGTGGTGTTCCTCAGTGTGTGGGGGATAGTAGATAGTGGTGTTCCTCAGTGTGGGATAGTAGATAGTGGTGTTCCTCAGTGTGTGGGGATAGTAGATAGTGGTGTTCCTCAGTGTGGGATAGTAGATAGTGGTGTTCCTCAGTGTGTGGGGGATAGTGGATAGTGGTGTTCCTCAGTGTGTGGGGATAGTAGATAGTGGTGTTCCTCAGTGTGTGGGGGATAGTAGATAGTGGTGTTCCTCAGTGTGTGGGGGATAGTAGATAGTGGTGTTCCTCAGTGTGTGGGGGATAGTAGATAGTGGTGTTCCTCAGTGTGTGGGGACAGTAGATAGTGGTGTTCCTCAGTGTGTGGGGGATAGTAGATAGTGGTGTTCCTCAGTGTGTGGGGACAGTAGATAGTGGTGTTCCTCAGTGTGTGGGGGATAGTAGATAGTGGTGTTCCTCAGTGTGTGGGGATAGTAGATAGTGGTGTTCCTCAGTGTGGGATAGTAGATAGTGGTGTTCCTCAGTGTGTGGGGGATAGTAGATAGTGGTGTTCCTCAGGGGCAGTGCTGGGATCGCAGCTGCTTTTGATTTTGGAATTCAGAGTAAAATTTTCCAATTTGCCAGTGATCCCAAACTTGAAGTTGTGGCAGTGAGGATGATTCTATTTGACTCCAGCATGATATGGATGGTTATTAATTATTAATCACTTTAGACAAATGGATAGTACATGATAAACATCGCAGGGCAGGCAATGCCTCATGACTGCATGTCGGGGCTCCTGGATTCCAGTGTGACTCCGTGCCGGTGTGACCCAGGGCCGGTGCGACCCAGGGCCGGTGCGACCCAGGGCCGGTGCGACCCCGGGCCGGTGCGACCCAGGGCCGGTGCGACCCAGGGCCGGTGTGACCCAGGGCCGGTGCGACCCAGGGCCGGTGTGACCCAGGGCCGGTGCGACCCAGGGCCGGTGCGACCCAGGGCCGGTGCGACCCAGGGCCGGTGCGACCCCGGGCCGCTGCGACCCCAGGCCAGTGCGACCCAGGGCCGGTGCGACCCAGGGCCGGTGTGACCCAGGGCCGGTGTGACCCAGGGCCAGTGCCACCCAGAGCCAGTGCGACCCAGGGCCCTTGCGACCCAGGGCTGGTGCGACCCCAGGCCGGTGCGACCCCAGGCCAGTGCGACCCAGAGCCAGTGCGACCCAGGGCCCTTGCGACCCAGGGCCCTTGCGACCCAGGGCCGGTGCGACCCCGGGCCGGTGCGACCCAGAGCCAGTGCGACTCCGGGCCAGTGGGTCTGTAGTAAATATCTGCAGTTGGAGCAGCTTTGGCTCAGAGTCGCTGAGCTGGAGACACTGTGGTGCAGTAAGGAAGGGGAAAATTAGCTGGATATTTTGTACCAGGGGCCTGTAGGATAGGGTCTTGTGATCCGGTCAGTGGTCAGGGAAGACGTTGTCCAGTAAATGGTTAAAGGTGATGTTAATCGGACAATGACGTTAATGATGATGTGAGCATGACATCAGATCAGGTGGCCAAGGGATCCTGAAGGAGTAGGTCACAGAACAGTCTGTGTGAAGACAGTCATGGTTCTCACCACTCGGTCTTGGTTGTAAAATAGATGGAAACAAATAGTTTAGTTCAGCCCATGTCCACCTGAAGGCAACAAGAAGCAAAGGACAATGATCCAAAGCAAGTGTGACTGTAAGTGAGGCAGGTATGGAGGCCCAGAAGGTGGTGGGACCTCAGCCTTTGTCCGACAGCTCTGGAGGGTCTTCCAGTCTGTTTGGATGAAAGCAGAGGCTGCAGGTGGATAACCACACTGACCATGGTGGGAATGTCGAAGCAGCCATTCAGCCCCTTGAGCCTGCTCCGCCATTCAATAAGATCATGGCTGATCTGGTGTGGTCTGAAGTCCACTTTGTTGTCTACCCCATAACCCTCGACTCCCTTGTCGATCATAACGGTAAAAAGAAGGTATTCAGCCATAGAGTCATAGAGGTTTACAGCATGGAAACAGGCCCTTCAGCCCAACATGTCCATGCCGCCCTTTTTTTTAAACCCCTAAGCTAATCCCAATTGCCCGCGTTTGGCCCATATCCCTCTATACCCGTAACTGTCTAAACGCTTTTTAAAAGACAAAATTGTACCCGCCTCTACTACTGCCTCTGGCAGCTCGTTCCAGACACTCCGCCCTGTGAAACAAATACCCCTCTGGACCCTTTTGTATCTCTCCCCTCTCACCTTAAACCTATGCCCTCTAGTTTTAGACTCCCCTACCTTTGAGAAAAGATATTGACTATCTAGCTGATCTGTGCCCCTCATTATTTTATAGACCTCTATAAGATCACCTCTCAGCCTCCTACGCTCCAGAGAAAAAAGTCCCAGTCTATCCAGCCTCTCCTTATAACCCAAACCATCAAGTCCCAGTAACATCCTGGTAAATCTCTTCTGCACTCTTTCTAGTTTAATAATATCCTTTCTATAATAGGGTGACCAGAATTGTACACAGTATTCCAAGTGTGGCCTTACCAATGTCTTGTACAACTTCAACAAGACGTCCCAACTCAATGTTCTGACCAATGAAACCAAGCATGCCGAATGCCTTCAAGCCGTGGGAGGTATTAGGAATTTAGTGGTATTTGGGGACAGTAGTGTCAGGGGGATAGACACAGTTCTCTGCAGCCAGGAGCGGGAGTCCAGGTGGCTATGTTGCCTGACTGGTGCCAGGATTCGGGACATGTGATCTGGGCTGGAGAGGAACTCGCAGTGGGAAGGAAAGGACCCAGTGTTCGTGGTCCACGTAGGTACCAATGAAATAGGTAGAGCTAAGAAACAGGATTTGCCGAGGAACGTGAGCAGCTAGGGGCTAAATTAAAAAGCAGAACCTCAAAGGTAATAATCTCTGCATCACTACCTGAGCCAAGAGCAAATGGCATAGGGTAAATCAGATTAGAAAGTTAAATGTAGGGCACAAAGTCTGGGTGTGGGATGTCGTTTTCGTGTCATGGGGCATTGGTACCAGTATTGAGAAAGTGGGAGCTGTACCAATGGGACAGTCTTCACCTGAATCTTTTCTTTCTTTATTCTTTCATGGGTTGTGGGTGTCACTGGTAAAGTCAGCATTTGTTGCCCATCCATAATTGGTCTTGGACTGAGTAGTTTTTTGGGCCATTTCAGAGCGCAGTTAAGAGTCAACCATATTATAGAATCATAGTAAAGTATATTTATTAGTCACAAGTAAGACTTATGTTAACACTGCAATGAAGTTACTGTGAAAATCCCCTAGTCGCCACACTCCGGCGCCTGTTCGGGTACACGGAGAGAATTTAGCACGGCCAATGCACCCTAACCAGCACATCTTTCGGACTGTGGGAGGAAACCGGAGCACCCGGAGGAAACCCACGCAGACACGGGGAGAACGTGCAGACTCCGCACAGACAGTGACCCAAGCCGGGAATCAAACCCGGGTCCCTGCCGCTGTGAGGCAGCAGTGCTAACCACTGTTGTACCATGCCACTGGGCTACCGTGCCCCTTCAGTGCAAAAGGAGGCCATTCGGTCCATTGAGTCTGCACTGACTCTTCGACAAAGCATCCTACCCAGGTTCGATCCCTGTAACCCCACGTATTTATCTCGCTAATCTCCCAACCCACACATCCTGGGATATTAAGGGGCAATTTAACATGGTCAATCCTCTTAACCTACACATCTTTGGGCTGTGGATCTGGTGCTGGGTATAGGCCAGTCTGGGTAACCAAACTGACCACGGCATAACCATGGCAGGCAGTAGTGAACCAGATGGATTTTTCAACCATCGATGATGTTTCACGATCACCATCATGGAGACTATATTCCAGGTTTATTAACTACATTGAAATTCCACCAGCTGCCATTGGTGGGATTTGAACCTGTGCCCCCAGAGCATTAGCTTGGGCTTCTGGTTTATTGGCCCAGTAACAGTACCATTACGCTGCCACCTCCCCACTGGGAAGAGTATTCTAGCAAGTTGTATAACTAGGATGGATTTAAACTAAATAGTGGGGCGAGGGATCAAGTTTGGGAAAAGGTGCTAAATGAAATTAAATGGGGCGGCACGGTACCTGACATGGCTGCCTCCCAGCGCCAGGGACCCGGGTTCAATTCCAGCCTCGGGTCACTGTCTGTGCGGAGTTTGCACATTCTCCCCGTGTCTGCGTGGGTTTCCTCCGGGTGCTCCGGTTTCCTCCCACACTCCAAAGATGTGCTGGTTAGGTTGATTGGCCGTGCTAAATTGCCCCTTAATGTCAGGGGGACTAGCAGGGTAAATACACGGGGTTACAGGGATAGGGCCTGGGCGGGATTGTGGGCGGTGCAGACTCGATGGGCCGAATGGCCTCCTTCTGCACTGTAGGGATTCTGTGATAAATAGAGAAGACAAAGCAAGAGATCAAGGTAGGAATAAGGGGAAATGATGATTAGAGCACGGCAGGAAGGACAGACTAAGCAGATAAGGCTAAAGGTTTCAAAAGTTGTAAAAAAAAATACTTTTTATCTTCTGGAAATCTGAGTACACCACATCCACAGATTCCCCTTTATCAGTGTTGCTTGTTATTTCCCCAAAGAACTCCAATAAATTAGTCAAACATTATTTGTCTTCCACAAAACCAAATTGACTGTCTGATTGCATTGAGATTTTCTAAGTGTCCTCCTTAATAATAGATGCCGGCATTTACTCCAAGACAGATGTTACACTGACTGGCTTGGAGTTTCCTGCTTTCCTCCTTTCTTGAATGGAAGAGTCACATTCATTATTTTCCAATCTGATTCCAGAAGCTAGGGAATTTTGGAAAAATTGAAACCAATGCATCTATTATCTGCATTCCAAAATCAAAAAAAGCTGTGTGTGGAATTATCTTATGAGGCGAGGTGGCACAGTGGTTGGCGCTGCTGCCTCACAGCGCCAGGGTCCCAGGTTCGATTCCCGGCCTCGGGTCACTGTTTGTGTGGAGTCTGCACGTTCTCCCCGTGTCTGCGTGGGTTTCCTCCGGGTGCTCCGGTTTCTTCCCACAGTCCAAAGATGTGCGGGTTAGGTTGACTGGCCAGGGAAGTTATACTGAAGCTGTATATAGCTCTGGTTAGGCCTCGTTTAGAGTACTGCATCCAGTTTTGGGCACTACACTTCAGGGAGGGTTCAGAGGAGGTTATGAGCAAGAGATATGGGGGATGGTGATGATCTGGAACTCACTGCCTGCAAGAAGGTAGTGGAAATGATCAATGATTTCAAAAGGAAGCAGTGGGTAATAAACTTGCAGGGCTGCAGAGTGGAACGAGAGTGACTGGATTTCTCCACAGAGAGCAGAATGGCCTCCTCCTGTGCCCTAATGTCTCTAGACTTAACAGTCCTGGGAGATCTCTGCACTCTTCTATAACTGGCCAGCTGCATCCTACTCTTCCCTTGCCCAACTGACCCTGTGCCGAAAGCGTTCTGTCCCTCCTCTCCCCCTGAATTTGGAGCCAGTGTAGGTTAGGAAAGACAGGGTAGTATGTGATAGGTGGAATGGTCACTGGTTACTAAGTTAGATAGAATTGGCAGATAAGTAACAGATGGAATTTAGTACATGTGAAGTGATGCCTTTTGTCAGCAGAGTTGGAGAGAGGCAACATAGAATTACTGACACAGTTCTAAAGAGTGTGCAGGAACAGAGGGAGCTGGGATTTCCCACCCGAACAGAGAGTTGGGTGGCACAGTGGTTAGCACGGCTGCCTCACAGCGCCAGGGACCCGGGTTCGATTCCCGGCTTGGGTCACTGTCTGTGTGGAGTTTGCACGTTCTCCCTGTGTCTGCGTGGGTTTCCTCCGGGTGCTCCGGTTTCCTCCCACAGTCCGAAAGACGTGCAGGTTAGGGTGCGTTGACCCGAACAGGCGCCGGAGTGTGGCGACTAGGGGAATTTCACAGTAACTTCATTGCAGTGTTAATGTAAGCCTTACTTGTGACTAATGAACTTTTTACTTTTTAGAAGCATGGTGAAAGGTGGGGTTTGTTGGTTTCCCCCCCCTGTGTGAACAGTTTAGAACACACGTTGTGATGAGGTTATCTAGCCGGCTCTTCACCAAGTGTCTGAGGATTGGGAGCAGTTTAAAATTCAAAGGAGGACCTTAAGAAGGGAAAATTAGAGTATGAAAGTAAGTTAGCGGGGAGCATAAAAACTGACTGTAAAAGTTTCTATAGATGTGTAAAGAGAGAAAGATTGACAAAAACACATGTAGGCCCCTCACAGTCAGAAACGGGAGAATTCATAATGGGGAATAGAGAAATGGCCGAGGAATTAAATTTGTTCTTTGCTTCAGTCTTCACAAAGGAAGACATGAATAATGTACCAGAAGGTGCTGAGAGAAACATGTTTTAGTGAGGAGCTGAAGGGAATCAGCATTAGTAGAGAAATGGTTTTGGGAAAATTGATGGGATTGAAGGTGGATAAATCTCCAGGTCCTGGTAATCTTCATCCCAGAGTACTTAAGGAAGTGGCCCTGGAAATAGTAGATCCATTGGTGGTTATTTCCCAAAATTCTTTAGCCTCTGGCCTGGTTTCTACAGGTTGGAGGGCAGCTAATGTAAGCCCGCTATTCAAAAAGGGAGATAGAGAGAAAACAGGGAACTATAGACCAGTGAGCCTAACGTGAGAACTGGGGAAGTTGCTGGAGTCTATTATCAAGGATTTCATAACTCAGCATTTGGAAGGCAGTGGTATAATCAAAGTCAGCATGGATTTACAAAAGGGAAATCATGCTTGACGAGTCTATTGGAATTCTTTGAGAATGTAACTAGTAGAGTTGACCAAGGAGAACCAGTGGATGCGGTTTATTTAGACTTTCAGAAGGCTTTCGAAAAGGTCTCACGTAACAGACTACTGTGTAAAGTTAAAGCACAGGAATTGCAGGTAATATCTTGAGACGGATAGAAAGCTGGTTAGCAGACAGGAAGCAAAGAGTTGGCATAAATGGGTCTTTTTCTGATTGGCAGTCAGTGACTAGTGGGGGTTCCGCAGGAATCTGCGCTAGAACACCAACTGTTCACATTATATATTAATGATTTGAAAGAGGGAACTGAATGTATTATCTCCAAATGTGCAGATGTTACAAAGTTGGGTGGGAGGGTGAGCTGTGAGGAGGATGCAGAGATGCTTCAGCGTTATTTGGACAGGCTGAGTGTGTGGGCATCTGCATATATGGATAAATGTGAGGTTGTCCACTTTGGTAGCAATAATAGGAAGACAGATTATTATTTGAATGGGTGTAAATTGAGAGAGGTGGATACTCAGTGAGACCTTGGAGACCTTATGCATCAGTCGCTGAAAGTAAGCGCGCAGGTACAGCAGGCAGTGAAGAAGGCAAATGGTATGTTGTCCTTCATAGCGAGAGGATTTGAGTACAGGGATAGGGATGTTTTGCTGCAATTGTATAAGGCGTTGTTGAGGCTACACCTGGAGTATTGTGTGTAGTTTTGGTGTCCTTATCTGAGGGAAGATGTCCTTGCTGTAGAGGGAGCGCAGCGAAGGTTTACCAGGCTGATTCCTGGGATGGCAGGTCTGTCACATGAGCAGAAACTATGTCAGTTAGGATTATATTCACTGGAGTTTACAAGAGTGAGAGGGGATCTCATAGAAACTTATAAAATTCTAACAGGGTTAGAGAGGGTAGATTCAGAAAGAATGTTCCCGATGGTGGGGGAGTCCAGAACTAGGGGTCATAGTTTGAGGATAAGGGGTAAACCTTTTAGAACTGAGGTGAGGAGAAATTTTTTTACCAGAGAGAGTGAATGAGTGGAATTGACTCCCACAGAAAGTAGTTGAGGTCAAAACATTGTGTGATTTCAAGAAGAAATTAAATATAACTCTTGGGGATAAAGGGATCGAGGGATATGGGAGGAAGAGTAATCAGGATATTGAATTCAGGGATCAGGATATTGAATTCAATGATCAGCCATGATCAAAATGAATGGGGGAGCAGGCTCGAAGGGCCGAATGGCCTTCTCCTGCTTCTAGTTTCTATGTTTCTATGTGTCTCACTGGAACTTCACTCTGTTTCTGTTGCAGGGCTGATTGTGTATTTGGGGATGATGGTGGGAGCCTTCCTTTGGGGAGGTCTCGCAGACAGGATGGGTCGCAGGCAGTGTCTGCTCATCTCCCTCTCGGTAAACAGCGTCTGCGCTTTCTTCTCGTCCTTTGTTCAAGGATACGGGACCTTCCTCTTCTGCAGGCTTCTGTCTGGCGTTGGGTAAGGTAGACCTGCTCTGCTTCCTTGCTCCTTTTCTCAGGGTGAAAGCTGCGTTGTGCTGGCCCGCTTTTTCTAGAGATGAACCTCGGGGAGAGCCCCGGGTGAGACCTACCTGTTGAGGTGAGGTCAATGGACGCTTCCTTTCAGCGCCTTACGGAGGGTTTGTTATTGGTTTCGAAAGTTGATGATCATCTCTGGCGACTTCACAAAGAAACTCACTGCCCGTCTGGTGTGGGAGGAGGGGGTAGATGCAGCATCTAGCCAACAGCAACTCATGTCTAGAGTTGCTTCAGTACCTTGGGTTTCAGAGAGAGGGAATCAGCCAGGGTTCCTGCTCCTGATCACTGTGCAGTGACCCCTGGGTTAGAGAGAGAGGGGAAATCAGCCAGGGTTCCTGCTCCTGATCACTGTCCAGTGATCCCTGGGTTAGAGAGAGAGAGAGGGGAAATCAGCCAGGGTTCCTGCTCCTGATCACTGTCCAGTGACCCCTGGGTTAGAGAGAGAGGGGAAATCAGCCAGGGTTCCTGCTCCTGATCACTGTCCAGTGATCCCTGGGTTAGAGAGAGAGGGGAAATCAGCCAGGGTTCCTGCTCCTGATCACTGTCCAGTGACCCCTGGGTTACAGAGAGAGAGAGGGGAAATCAGCCAGGGTTCCTGCTCCTGATCCCTGTCCGGTGATCCCTGGGTTAGAGAGAGAGAGGGGAAATCAGCCAGGGTTCCTGCTCCTGATCCCTGTCCAGTGATCCCTGGGTTAGAGAGAGAGGGGAAATCAGCCAGGGTTCCTGCTCCTGATCACTGTCCAGTGATCCCTGGGTTAGAGAGAGAGGGGAAATCAGCCAGGGTTCCTGCTCCTGATCACTGTCCAGTACAGAAAGGTGTGTGTGTCTAAGTGTGCTTGTGCACATCTATCTATGTACACAGTTGTCTCAGCAGCCATGTCTTTCTGTCCGTATATCTGTTCATCTGTGCATGCAAACCTATCCTTTTACTTTACACGGGATCTGCGCGTCTCTGGCGAGACTAACACTAATTGCCCTTGACAAGGTGGTGGGTGAGCTGCCTTCTTGAACCCGCTGCAGTCCCGTGTGGTGTAGGTACACCCACAGTGCTGTTAGGGAGGGAATTCCAGGATTTTGACCCAGCGACAGTGAAGGAACGACCGATATATTTCCAAGTCAGGGTGGTGAGTGGCTCGGAGGGGAACTTGCAGGTGTTCCCCAGGTGCCTGCTGCCCGTTGTCCCTCTAGGTGGTGTGGGTCACAGGTTTGGAAGGTGCTGTCAGAGGAGCCTTGGTGAGTTGCTGCAGTGCATCTTATACACGTCAGTGATGGAGGGAGTAAATGCTTAAGGTGCTGGATGGGGTGCCAATCAAGCGGGGCTGCTTTGTCCTGGATGGTGTCAAGCTACTTGAGTGTTGTTGAAACGACGCTGCTTCAGGCAGGTGGGGAGTATTCCATCACACTCCTGACTTGTGCCTTGTAGATGGTGGACGGGCTTTGGGGAGTCTTCTCAAACCACAATCTCCCAAATAGAACTGGCCCACACGGAGAGGCAACTCTGCTGTTTGTCCACTCCATTCTACGTTGACCAGGATGTAACCTTTTAATGGCGCAATCTCTTCTGTATCTGAGTTTAAAATCACGTCAGCTGGTTTTAAAGGAAGGTGCTTCAGTTTTTCTTGCTATGTAACCTCAGGAATTAAAGATACAGCAGTGCCGGTATCAACCTCCGTCCTAAACTTAACTTTGGAATCATCGCGAATCTCTGTGACTCACCGGTATGGGTAGGACGTTCTGTTGAAGCTCTTCATCACATTCTCCTCTTCACAGCAGTAATTCTTTTGTTCCATGTTGTAAATTATTTTTGTAGAATGCAACATGTTCTTCTTGAAGGTACCCAGATTCTTCTCCTGAATACCCTTCTCAAGGGAAACTGGCCCAGCCCAACATCTGACCCAGTTTTCCACAATTCTTGCATTTACTATCCTTGTCATAGAGTCATAGAGGTTTACAGCATGGAAACAGGCCCTTCAGCCCAACTTGTCCATGCCACTCTTTTTTTACAGTAAGAAGTTTAACAACACCAGGTTAAAGTCCAACAGGTTTATTTGGTAGCAAAAGCCGCACAAGCTTTCGAGGCTCTAAGCCCCTTCTTCAGGTGAGTGGGAATTCTGTTCACAAACAGAGCTTATAAAGACACAGACTCAATTTACATGAATAATGGTTGGAATGCGAATACTTACAACTAATCAAGTCTTTAAGAAACAAAACAATGTGAGTGGAGAGAGCATCAAGACAGGCTAAAAAGATGTGTATTGTCTCCAGACAAGACAGCCAGTGAAACTCTGTGGGGGTTACAGATAGTGTGACATGAACCCAATATCCCGGTTCAGGCCGTCCTCGTGTGTGCGGAACTTGGCTATCAGTTTCTGCTCAGCGACTCTGCGCTGTCGTGTGTCGCGAAGGCCGCCTTGGAGAACGCTTACCCGAATATCAGAGGCCGAATGCCCGTGACCGCTGAAGTGCTCCCCAACAGGAAGAGAACAGTCTTGCCTGGTGATTGTCGAGCGGTGTTCATTCATCCGTTGTTGCAGCGTCTGCATAGTTTCCCCAATGTACCATGCCTCGGGACATCCTTTCTTGCAGCGTATCAGGTAGACAACGTTGGCCGAATTGCAAGAGTATGTACCGTGTACCTGGTGGATGGTGTTCTCACGTGAGATGATGGCATCTGTGTCGATGATCCGGCACATCTTGCAAAGGTTGCTGTGGCAGGGTTGTGTGGTGTCATGGTCACTGTTCCCCTGAAGGTTGGGTAGTTTACTGCGGACAATGGTCTGTTTGAGGTTGTGCAGTTGTTTGAAGGCAAGAAGTGGGGGTGTGGGGATGGCCTTGGCGAGATGTTCGTCTTCATCAATGACATGTTGAAGGCTCCGGAGGAGATGCCGTAGCTTCTCCGCTCCGGGGAAGTTTTTTTAACCACTAAGCTAGTCCCAATTGCCCGCGTTTGGCCCACATCCCTCTATACCCATCTTACCCATGTAACTGTCTAAATGCTTTTTAAAAGACAAAACTGTACCCGCCTCTACTACTGCCTCTGGCAGCTCGTTCCAGACACTCATCACCCTCTGTGTGTAAAAATTGCCCCTCTGGACACTTTTGTATCTCTCCCCTCTCACCTTAAACCTATGCCCTCTAGTTTTAGACTCCCCTACCTTTGGGAAAAGATATTGACTACCTAGCTGAACTATGCCCCTCATTATTTTATAGACCTCTATAAGATCACCCCTCAGCCTCCTACGCTCCAGAGGAAAAAGTCCCAGTCTATCCAGCCTCTCCTTATAACCCAAACCATCAAGTTCCGGTAGCATCCTGGTAAATCTCTTCTGCACTCTTTCTCGTTTAATAATATCCTTTCTATAATAGGGTGACCAGAACTGTACACAGTATTCCAAGTGTGGCCTTAACAATGTCTTGTACAACTTCAACAAGACGTCCCAACTCCTGTATTCAATGTTCTGACCAATGAAACCAAGCATGCCGAATGCCTTCTTCACCACTCTGTCCACCTGTGACTCCACTGTCAAGGAGCTATGAACAAGTACCCCTCGATCTCTTTGTTCTGGAATTCTCCCTAACGCCCTACCATTAACTGAGTTGTTCTAGCATTCACTCACTGAATGGCCCATTTTGACACATCTGTAACATGCTTGTTGCTGTTTTGACTTCTTATGGGCAGTTCCCAACTTGTGGACCTTGATTCATGCAGCAAATTGTGAAGCCTCTTTAGCAGCCAGTTCCATCGACACTGCGATTTCTTCTGCTGTCTTTAAAGTCAAAGCATCTTCAGTAAGCAATCTTCTTTGGATAGCCTCAATTTGGACCCCGCAAACTAGACAATCTCAAAGAGTATTTTCTAACAACTCACCAAACTCACAATGTTGTGCCAGCCTTTTTAGGATTGCCGCCAACTGACCAACACTTTCGCCTTCCACTTGATTCCTCTGGTTGAACCTGAACCGTTCTGCGCTGACCAATGGCTTTGGAGAATCAAACTCATCAAGGATCTTTGTCAAGTTATCATAGGTTTTGGTTCCTGACTTGGTTCCTGAATGAACCAAGCACCAGAGCAAATTGAAGGTTTTACTTCCTTTTGCAATGAGTCATAGAGATACACAGCACGGAAACAGGCCCTTTGGCCCAACTCGTCCATGCCGACCAGGTTTCCTAAACTGAACTAGTCCCATTTGCCTGAGTTTGGCCCGCAACCCTCTAAACCTTTCCCTCCATGTACCTGTCCAAATGTATTTTAAATGTTGTAAATGTACCCGCCTCTACCACCTCCTCTGGCAGCTCATTCCATATCCGCACCACCCTCTGGGTGAAAACGTCACCCCTCAGGTCCCTTTTAAATCTTTCCTCTCTCACCTGAAACCAATGCCCTCTAGTTTTGGACTTAGGCCTTCGAGACCTCAGCTATTCACCTTATCTGTGTCCCTCTTGATTTTATAGACCTCTATAAAGTCACCCCTCATCCTCCTACGCCTCAGGGGAAAAAGTCCCAGCCTATCCAGCCTCTCCTTAGAATTCAAATCTTTAGGTGTCCAGATCACCAACAACCTGTCCTGGTCCCCCCATGCCGACACTATAGTTAAGAAAGCCCCACCAACACCGCTACTTTCTCAGAAGACTAAGGAAATTTGGCATGTCCGCTACGACTCTCACCAACTTTTACAGATGCACCATAGAAAGCATTCTTCCTGGTTGTATCACAGCTTGGTCTGGGCTCCTGCTCTGTCCGATACTGCAAGAAACTACAAAGGGTTGTGAATGTAGCCCAATCCATCACGCAAACCAGCCTCCCATCCATTGACTCTGTCTACACTTCCCGCTGCCTCGGCAAAGCAGCCAGCATAATCAAGGACCCCATGCATCCCAGACATTCTCTCTTCCACCTTCTTCCTTCGGGAAAAAGATACAAAAGTCTGAGGTCACGTACCAACCGACTCAAAAACAGCTTCTTCCCTGCTGCTGTCAGACTTTTGAATGGACCTACCTTGCATTAAGTTGATCTTTCTCTACACCCTAGCTATGACTGTAACACTACATTCTGCACCCTCTCCTTTCCTTCTCTATGAACGGTGTGTTTTGTCTGTATAGCGCGCAAGAAACAATACTTTTCACTGTATGATAATACATGTGACAATAATAAATCAAATCAAATATTAAGTTGATCTTTCTCTACACCCTAGCTATAACTGTAACACTACATTCTGCACACTCTCCTTTCCTTCTCTATGAACGGTATGCTTTGTCTGTATAGCGCGCAAGAAACAATACTTTTCACTGTATACTAATGCATGTGACAATAATAAATCAAATCAAACCAAAATCAAATTCCAGTCCCAGTAACATCCTTGTCAATCTTTTTTGCACCCTTTCCAGTTTAATAACGTCCTTCCTATAGCAGGGCAACCAAACTGACAAAAGCTGGTGCAAGCAACTCATCTGCAATTTTACTCGCTTGTACAAAGTACTGAAAACATTCTGCAAAGGAACGCCATGATTAATTTCCGTCATCGAAAGGAAACATGGCGTCTAACGGAGCTGCCATTTTTCTTGCAGGCCCTAATGACTAGAGACTAGTATGTACTTTGTTTACTGTCTTCAATCGGGGGCAGCATGGTCGGTGCAGGCTTGGAGGGCCGAAGGGCCTTGTTCCTGTGCTGTAATTTTCTTTGTTCTTTGTCTTCCGAGTACTCCCCTTTTTACTCTGGAGACCGACTGACTTGATGTGTTTTTTTCCCAAAGGGCCCCAGCCCATTCGGCAAAGCATCCCTTCTTCTTAAATATGCCTGAATTCTCACCCTTCTCCCATTGGAAAACCCCCCTCTTTTAAAACTACACAGAGAGCTTTTAGTCTCACTTGGCTTTCCTGCGCTGCCACTTCAATCTTTAACCCACTTGTTGCTTCTCTACAGCTTTCTAACATTCAAAATGTGAGGACGCACAATTCTTCTTTCCTGCCCAGGATCTTTTTTCAGTGGAACATTATCTTGACTTGTCGCCAGTTTTCTTTATGTAACGTCCTAATTATATTAGGGAGTTTTAAACAAAAAGAAAGGATGTGGTTTGCACATAAGAACAAAGAAAATTACAGCACAGGAACAGGCCCTTCGGCCCTCCAAGCCTGCACCGACCATGCTGCCCCGAATTAACTAAAACCCCCAACCCTTCCGGGGATCATATCCCTCTATTCCCATTCTATTCATGTATTTGTCCAGACGCCCCTTGAAACTCACTATCGTATCTGCTTCCACTACCTCCCCCGGCAGCGAGTTCCAGGCACCCACCACCCTCTGTGTAAAAAACATGCCTCGTACATCTCCTTTAAACCTTGCCCCTCGCACCTTAAACCTGTGCCCCCTAGTAATTGACTCTTCCACCCTGGGAAAAAGCTTCTGACTATCCACTCTGTCCAGGCCCCTCATAATCTTGTAGACTTCTATCAGGTCGCCCCTCAACCTCCGTCATTCCAGTGAGAACAAACCAAGTTTCTCCAACCTCTCCTCATAGCTAATGCCCTCCATACCAGGCAACATCATGGTCAATCTTTTCTGTACCTCCTCCAACGCCTCCACATCCTTCTGGTAGTGTGGCGACCAGAATTGAACTCTATATTCCAAGTGCGGCCTCACTAAGGTTCTAAAAGGCTGCAACATGACTTGCCAATGTTTAAACTTAAGCACGTGGATACAAACTAACAACAGATTTATTGAAGGAACTCTTGCCTATAAAGTACAAACTGAAAGTAAAACAGCAACCTGTGCAACACCCTAATGACATCGCCATCAGCTCATGTGACAGGCTCTTAAAGCAATCTGCAACCACTTAAATATATAACACTTACACTCTTCATTGAATCAGTGTTGTTCCCCTGGCTGGATGGCAATGTTAGAGTGCAGGGGTGTGATGGACCGCGAGGTTACTGGTTGTGGTTGTATACAACTCTTCTGCTAGTGATGGCCCACGGCGCCTCATGGGTGCCCAGTTTTACTCGATCTGTTCAAAATCTATCCCGTCTAGCCTGGCGGTAGTGCCACACAACATGATGGAGGGTAGCCTCAATGGGAAGTCAGGACTTTATCTCTACAAGGGCTGTACCATGGTCACTCTGACTAACACTGTCATGGACAGATGCATCTGTTTCAGGTCGAATATTGGGCATGAGGGTCAAATAGGTTTTTCCCCTCTTGCTTGTTCTTCGATCACCTCCCACAGATCCAGCCTAACAGCTATGTGCTTTAGGGTTCGGCCTGCTCAGTCAGAGCAGTGCTACCGAGCTACTCTTCAAGATGGGCATTGAAGTCCCCCCGCACAGAGTACATAATGTGCATTTGTCACCTTCAGTGACGCTACCAATTTATGTACCTGGAAGAGAACTGGTTCATTAGCCAAGGAGGCACGGTCGCTGGTAATTATCACATTTCCTTGCCGGGTCTGACCTGACACCAGAAGACTTGATGGGTTCTGGAGTCAATGTTAAGGAGTCCCACAGCAACTCCCGCCCGACTGTATGCCACTGTGCCGCTGAGTCTGGTGGGCCTGTCATGCCGGTGGGACAGGACACACCCAGGGATGGTGATGTCTGGGACATTTCCTGGAAGGTATGATTCTGCTGCTTAACTGGACTATGGGACAGCCCTCCCAGTTTTGGCACCAGAACCCTGACGTTCGTGAGGAGGACGTTGCAAGGACTTCAGAACTGGTGCCTAGGTCAATACCGTATGGTCCGTCTGGATTAATTCCTTTTAGACGTTGTAGCGGTTCAATAGCCCAATTCAGAGGGCATTTAAGAACCAATCATATTGCTGTGGGTCTGGCTTCACATTTAAACAAGACCACTAGGTGGCAGACTTTCTTCCCGAAAGGACATTGGTGAACCAGATGGGTTTTTACCATAATTGATGGCAATTTTATACTTATCATTACTGAGGGCAGCTTTCAACTTCAGATTTTTTATTTTCTTAAAATTGAATTTAAATTCCTCTGGCTGCCTCGGTGGGATCCTCTCTTCCACCTTCTTCCGTCGGGAAAAAGATACAAAAGTCTGAGGTCACGCACCAACCGACTCAAGTACAGCTTCTTCCCTGCTGCCGTCAGACTTTTGAATGGACCTACCTCGCATTAAGTTGATCTTTCTCTGCACCCTAGCTGTGACTGTAACACTACATTCTGCACTCTCTCCTTTCCTTCTCTATGAACAGTATGCTTGGTCTGTACAGCACGCAAGAAACAATACTTTTCACTGTGTAATTCATGTGACAATAATAAATCAAATCATTCAAAATTTGAAGCCATGTCCCCGGGATAATAGCCTGGGGACATGGATTACTAGTCCTATGACATTACGTCTACGCCACCATCTACCCTGAATATGTATGTCCGTGTGTACATCTGCTGAGGACAGGGCAGTTTAGGGTTTGGGTGGGAGTCCTCGAAGGAGTTGAGGAGATCCTATGATATCCAGCAAGGGTACAATGGGCTGAATGGCCTCCTCCTGGGATGTATCATGCTACGATTCTGTGACATTGTGACCACCCTGATGAGGCAGAGTGGATTGTTCTGTAACCAGGCTCTTTTCTCACACGCTCTAGAATCGGCGGCTCCATTCCCATCGTGTTTTCCTACTTCTCGGAGTTCCTGGCCCAGGAGAAGCGAGGGGAGCACCTGAGTTGGCTTTGCCTCTTCTGGATGATCGGAGGAATTTATGCCTCAGCAATGGCCTGGGCCATCATCCCTCACTATGGTAAGGACACTAATGCTCAGGTAGGAGCAGTGAGAAGGGGCCAAGGACCTGACAGCACAGAGAGAAAAAGGGCAGTGTGGCAGATATTCTTCATAAAACTAGATTTGGAACCCCAATCCTCAAGTAGCAGACATGATACCAGCATGTGAAATATACAGATAACCCCGTGCTGTACCTGTCCTGGGAGTGTTTGATGGGGGACAGTGTACAGGGAGCTTTACTCTGTATCTAACCCCGTGCTGTACCTGTCCTGGGAGTGTTTGATGGGGGACAGTGGAGAGGGAGTTTTACTCTGTATCAACCCCGTGCTGTACCTGTCCTGGGAGTGTTTGATGGGGACAGTGTAGAGGGAGCTTTACTCTGTACCTAACCCCGTGCTGTCGCTGTCCTGGGAGTGTTTGATGGGGGACAGTGTAGAGGGAGCTTTACTCTGTATCTAACCCCGTGCTGTACCTGTCCTGGGAGTGTTTGATGGGGGACAGCGTAGAGGGAGCTTTACTCTGTATCTAACCCTGTGCTGTACCTGTCCTGGGAGTGTTTGATGGAGACAGTGTAGAGCGAGCTTTACTCTGTATCTAACCCGTGCTGTACCTGTCCTGGGAGTGTTTGATGGGGACAGTGTAGAGGGAGCTTTACTCTGTATCTAACCCCGTGCTGTACATGTCCTGGGAGTGTTTGATGGGGGACAGTGTAGAGGGAGCTTTACTCTGTATCTAACCCCGTGCTGTACCTGTCCTGGGAGTGTTTGATGGGGACAGTGTAGAGGGAGCTTTACTCTGTATCTAACCCTGTGCTGTACCTGTCCTGGGTGTGTTTGATGGAGACAGTGTAGAGCGAGCTTTACTCTGTATCTAACCCGTGCTGTACCTGTCCTGGGAGTGTTTGATGGGGGACAGTGTAGAGGGAGCTTTACTCTGTATCTAACCCCGTGCTGTACCTGTCCTGGGAGTGTTTGATGGGGACAGTGTAGAGGGAGCTTTACTCTGTATCTAACCCTGTGCTGTACCTGTCCTGGGTGTGTTTGATGGAGACAGTGTAGAGCGAGCTTTACTCTGTATCTAACCCGTGCTGTACCTGTCCTGGGAGTGTTTGATGGGGGACAGTGTAGAGGGAGCTTTACTCTGTATCTAACCCCGTGCTGTACCTGTCCTGGGAGTGTTTGATGGGGACAGTGTAGAGGGAGCTTTACTCTGTATCTAACCCCGTTCTGTACCTGTCCTGGGAGCTAATCAGTATTGGGATATCTTGCACTCAGTGCAGCTTGAGTTTGTTTGATTATGGTAAGTACTGATTTGTTAACATGCTAGATCCCCTGTAAAATGCAATGACATTGTAACTCAATCCTTCTCTCTGTAACTCTCTGCCTCTTCTTTCTCTGTCCATTGCACTCTCCTCACTGGTGGAAATTTCTGCCCATTTGTCTGCTGCCATCTTCCTTTGCACTGGCTTCTCATTTTCTCATCAACATCTGTTCTCCTTTTCACATCTTATCAATCCCGCTCCTCACCGACGCTCCTCCCTCCCTTCATCTGCCTCACCATCATTACCTCCTCCTCCCATCCTGCTCCCGCTCACCCCCCCAAATCCTGACTCTCTCCCCACCGCCCCCCCCCCACCCCCCCCCCCCGACCCCCCCCCCACCCCCCCCCCGACCCCCCCCCCCCACCCCCCCCCGACCCCCCCCCACCCCCCCGACCCCCCCCCCACCCCCCCCGACCCCCCCCCCCGACCCCACCCCCCCACCCCCCCCCACCCCCCCGACCCCACCCCCCCACCCCCCCCACCCCCCCGACCCCACCCCCCCACCCCCCCCACCCCCACACCCCCCCACCCCCACACCCCCCCCACCCCCCCCACCCCCCCCACCCCCACACCCCCCCCACCCCCCCCACCCCCCCCACCCCCCCGTTACTCTCCTGCCCTATTCCCCTTTCTTTCCTCCCTTTCCCTCCAGGCTGGAGTTTCCAGATGGGATCGGCGTACCAGTTCCACAGCTGGCGAGTCTTTGTCCTTGTCTGTGTCTTCCCTTCCGTCTCTGCGATTGTGGCCCTCAACTTCATGCCTGAGAGTCCTCGCTTCTACCTAGAGGTAACTGCCTGCTGTCACCCCTCCGTCAGTACACGCTTGCTTGCAATCCTTAGCACGTCTCAGAGGCATGAGTCTTGGCAGGCTTATATTAGTGTAGAGGGAGCTTTACTCTGTATCTAACCCCGTGCTGTACCTGTCCTGGGAGTGTTTGATGGGGGACAGTGTAGAGGGCGCTTTACTCTGTACCTAACCCCATGCTGTACCTGTCCTGGGAGTGTTTGATGGGGGACAGTGTAGAGGGAGCTTTACTCTGTACCTAACCCCGTGCTGTACCTGTCCTGGGAGTGTTTGATGGGGGACAGTGTAGAGGGAGCTTTACTCTGTATCTAACCCCGTGCTGTACCTGTCCTGGGAGTGTTTGATGGGGGACAGTGTAGAGGGCGCTTTACTCTGTATCTAACCCCATGCTGTACCTGTCCTGGGAGTGTTTGATGGGGGACAGTGTAGAGGGAGCTTTACTCTGTACCTAACCCCGTGCTGTACCTGTCCTGGGAGTGTTTGATGGGGGACAGTGTAGAGGGAGCTTTACTCTGTATCTAACCCCGTGCTGTACCTGTCCTGGGAGTGTTTGATGGGGACAGTGTAGAGAGAGCTTTACTCTGTATCTAACCCCGTGCTGTACCTGTCCTGGGAGTGTTTGATGGGGGACAGTGTAGAGGGAGCTTTACTCTGTACCTAACCCCGTGCTGTACCTGTCCTGGGAGTGTTTGATGGGGACAGTGTAGAGAGAGCTTTACTCTGTATCTAACCCCGTGCTGTACCTGCCCTGGGAGTGTTTGATGGGGGACAGTGTAGAGGGAGCTTTACTCTGTATCTAACCCTGTGCTGTACCTGTCCTGGGAGTGTTTGATGGGGACAGTGTAGAGGGAGCTTTACTCTGTATCTAACCCCGTGCGGTACCTGTCCTGGGAGTGTGTGATGGGGACAGTGTAGATGGAGCTTTTCTCTGTATCCAACCCCGTGCTGTACCTGTCCTGGGAGTGTGTGATGGGGACAGTGTAGAGGGAGCTTTACTCTGTATCTAACCCTGTGCTCCTGGGAGTGTTTGATGGGGGACACTGTCGAAGGAGCTTTACTTTTTATGTAAGAGGCTGGAGAGAGATCTATTTTCTCCCTAAAGTGAAATTATGTGTTGTCAGTTTTGGCTTTACAGCAGGATGGCACTGAATATCCTGTAATGGAGAAAATGGTACGTAATGTGATGATACTGTGCTATTGCCGTTACCGGGATCGGGCCTGGATGGGATTGTTGTCGATACAGACTCGATAGGCTGAATGGTCTCCTTCCGCTCTGTAGGGACTCTATGTTACATTACATGTTCCTATTGAATATTTTAAGGTTCAGTTTTTTACCACAGACAGTCCACGTGTCTGGAAGGAATGCAGTTGAGATGCTGAGAAAACAGGAAAATTACTAATTTTAGCCATGTAGTCTTTATTTAGCTGGGGGCTAACTGCACTAGTCTTCAGTGGAAGGTGAGTTTTGGCATGCAGGGTCATAAGATGGTGAGCTGGATGGAAGGGGCTAGTTGTGTTACAGAGAAACAGCTTTCTGTGGTTAGTTGCTGACCTGGGGCTGGTTTGAAATACAAGTCTGCAAGCTGCTCTGAAAATCAAAACCTCTCTGAAAGCTGCAAGGCTGTTAACCAATTTAAAGCAAGTATGCTGAGGTTTGCGAACTATATTTACAGTAAGTCTATTGGAAGATTGTTGCTTGCTTACTTGGAACTAAATAGTGATAAGTTAGAAATTAGAGTTTTTTTAATGTTTAAAGACTGTTCAGCTGTTAAGAGTTAAGCTACTTAATTTTGTTTGAGCTATTGTAACGAATAAAGCTTGTTTTGATTTTAGAAGATCCCTAATTTGTCCGTGGATTCACTCATGGAGTGAAGGGTCCTTTCCTCACATTTATGCCAAAATGTTAAGAAGTGTTGGGGTTTAATCTGACTGGGGTTCGGGGCCAGGATCCGAACAATCGGCACAAAATGGTGCCCTCCGGGAAAGGAGTCTGCACAGCTCCCATTTCAGGAATTGCCAGGCAGAGACACTGATGAAGGGTCTGGAAAAGGGACCTGTGTAATGGAGAATTTTCTTCTGACAGAACGGGAAACACGATGAAGGCTGGATGATTCTTAAACAGGTTCATGACACCAACATGAGGGCCAAAGGCTTCCCGGAGAGGGTTTTCTCTGTGAGTATCTTGATTTGGTCACAATTCTCTCCACTGCACACCTGAGTCGATGGTTTAGCCTTGTAAAAGTTAGAAACATAGAACATAGAATATAGAAAAACTACAGCACAATACAGGTCCTTCAGCTCACAAAGTTGTGCCGAACATGTCCCTACCTTAGCGATTACTAGGCTTACCTATAACCCTCTATCTTACTAAGTTCCATGTACTTATCTAAAAATCTCTTAAAAGACCCTATCGAATCCGCCTCCACCACCGTTGCTGGCAGCCCATTCCACGCACCCACCACCCTCTGAGTGAAAAACGTAACCCTGACATCTCCTCTGTACCTACTCCCCAGCACCTTAAACCTGTGTCCTCTTGTGGCAACCATTTCAGCCCTGGGAAAAAGCCTCTGACTGTCCACTCGATCAATACCTCTCAACATCTTATACACCTCTATCAGGTCACCCCTCGTCCTTCGTCTCTCCAAGGAGAAAAGGCCGAGCTCACTCAACCTATCCTCAGAAGGCATGCTCCTCAACCCAGGCAACATCCTTGTAAATCTCCTCTGCACCCTTTCTATGGCTTCCACATTCTTCCTGTAATGAGGCGACCAGAACTGAGCACAGTACTCCAAGTGGGGTCTGACCAGGGTCCTATATAGCTACAACATTATCTCACAACTCCTAAACTCAATTCCTCGATTGGTGAAGGCCAGTACACCATACGCCTTCTTAACCACAGCCTCAACCTGCACAGCTGCTTTGAGCGTCCTATGAACTCGGACCCCAAGATCCTTCTGATTTTCCACACTGCCAAGAGTCCTACCATTAATATTATATTCCGCCATCCTATTTGACCTGCCAAAATGAACCACCTCACACTTATCTGGGTTGAACTCCATCTGCCACTTCTCCGCCCAGTTTTGCATCCTATCAATGTCTCGCTGCAACTTCTGACATCCCTCCACACTATCCACAACACCTCCAACCTTTGTGTCATCAACAAACTTACCAACCCATCCCTCCACTTCCTCATCCAGGTCATTTATAAAAATCACAAAGAGTAAGGGTCCCAGAACAGATCCCTGGGGCACTCCACTAGTGACCGACCTCCATGCAGAATATGACCCATCTATAACCACTCTTTGCCTTCCGTGGGCAAGCCAGTTCTGGATCCACAAAGCAATGTCCCCTTGGATCCCATGCCCCCTCACTTTCTCAATAAGCCTTGCAAGGGGCACCTTATCAAATGCCTTGCTGAAGTCCATATATACTACATCTACTGCTCTTCCTTCATCAATGTGTTTAGTCACATCCTCAAAAAATTCAATCAGGCTCGTAAGGCATGATCTGCCTTTGACAAAGCCATGCTGACTATTCTTAATCATATTATACCTCTCCAAATGTTCATAAATCCTGCCTCTCAGGATCTTCTCCATCAACTTACCAACCACTGAGGTTAGACTCACTGGTCTATAATTTCCAGGGCTATCTCTACTCCCTTTCTTGAATAAAGGAACAACATCCGCAATCCTCCAATCCTCCGGAACCTCTCCCGTCTCCATTGACGATGCAAAGATCATCGCCAGAGGCTCAGCAATCTCCTCCCTCGCCTCCCACAGTAGCCTGGGGTACATCTCATCCGGTCCCGGCGACTTATCTAACTTGATGCTTTTCAAAAGCTCCAGCACATCATCTTTCTTAATATCTACATGCTCAAGCTTTTCAGTCCGCTGCAAGTCTGCACTACAACCACCAAGATCCTTTTCCATAGTGAATACTGAAGTAAAGTATTCATTAAGTACCTCTGCTATTTCTTCCGGTTCCATACAAACCTTCTCACCATCACACTTGATAGGTCCTATTCTTTCACGTCTTATCCTCTTGCTCTTCACATACTTGTAGAATGCCTTGGGGTTTTCCTTAATCCTGCCTGCCAAGGCCTTCTCATGACCCCTTCTGGCTCTCCTAATTTCCTTCTTAAGATCCTTCCTACTAGCCGTATACTCTTCTAGATCTCTAACATTACCGAGCTCCCTGAACCTTTTGTAAGCTTTTCTTTTCTTCTTGACTAGATTCATTACAGCCTTTGCATACCACGGTTCCTGTAACCTACCATAACTTCCCTGTCTCATTGGAAGGTTGCTATGCAGAACTCCAGACAAATATTCCCTGAAAATTTGCCACATTTCTTCCGTACATTTCCCTGAGAAAACCTCTTTCCAATTTAAGCCTCCAATTTCCTGCCTGATGGCCTCATAATTCCCCTTACTCCAATTAAACACTTTTCTAACTTGTCTGATCCTATCTCTCTCCAATGCTATTGTAAAGGAGATAGAATTATGATCACTATCTCCAAAATGCTCTCCCACTGAGAGGTCTGACACCTGACCAGGTTCATTTCCCAATACCAAATCAAGTACAGCCTCTCCTCTTGTAGGCTTATCTACATACTGTGTCAAGAAACTCTCCTGAACACACCTAACAAACTCCTCCCCATCTACACTCCTTGCTCTTGGGAGATTCCAATCAATATTTGGGAAATTAAAATCTCCCATCACGACAATTCTGTTAATATTACACCTTTCCAGGATCTGTTTCCCTATCTGCTCCTCAACATCCCTGTTACTATTGGGCGGCCTATAGAAAACACCCAGTAAAGTTATTGACCCCTTCCTGTTCGTAACCTCCACCCACAGAGATTCCGTAGACAATCCCTCCATGGTGTCCATCTTTTCTGCAGCCGTGACACTATCTCTGATCAACAGTGCCACTCCCCCACCTCTTTTGCCTCCCTCTCTGTCCCTTCTGAAACATCTGAAACCCGGCACTTGAAGTAACCAGTCCTGTCCCTGAGTCATCCAAGTCTCTATAATGGCCACCACATCATATTTCCAAGTAGTGATCCACGCTCGAAGCTCATCCACTTTGTTCACAACACTCCTTGCGTTAAAATAGACACATCTCAAACCTTCGGTCTGAGCGCTCCCCTTCTCTATCACCTGCCTATCCTCCCTCTCACACTGTCGGCAAGCTTTCTCTATTTGTGAGCTAACCTCCTCTCTCCCAGTCACTTCAATTTGATTCCCACCCCCCAACCATACTAGTTTAAACTCTCCCCAGTAGCCTTAGCCAACCTCCCCGCCAGGATCTTGGTCCCCCTGGGATTCAAGTACAACCCGTCCTTATTGTACAGGTCACGCCTTCCCCAAAAGAGGTCCCAATGATCCAGAAACCTGAATCCCTGCCCCCTGCTCCAATCCCTCAGCCACGCATTTATCCTCCACCTCATTCCATTCCTACTCTCACTGTCGTGTGGCACAGGCAGCAATCCCGAGATTACTACCTTTGCGGTCCTTCTTCTCAACTCCCTTCCCAACTCCCTATATTCTCCTTTCAGGACATCTTCCCTTTTCCTACGTATCTCATTGGTACCAATATGTACCACGACCTCTGGCTCTTCTCCCTCCCACTTCAGGATATCTTGGACGCGATCAGAAACATCCTGGATCCTGGCATCAGGGATCCTGGCACAAGTTGTGACAAAGCAGACTAATTTCATGAACCCAGTCCCAGATTCCCGCACTCCCTAACCCGGGGATCACTGGACAGTGATCAGGAGCAGGAACCCTGGCTGATTTCCCCTCTCTCTCTAACCCAGGGATCACTGGACAGTGATCAGGAGCAGGAACCTTGGCTGATTCCCCCCTCTCTCTCTAACCCAGGGGTCACTGGACAGTGATCAGGAGCAGGAACCCTGGCTGATTTCCTCTCTCTCTCTCTAACCCACTGATCACTGGACAGTGATCAGGAGTAGGAACCCTGGCTGATTTCCCCTCTCTCTAACCCAGGGATCACTGGACAGTGATCAGGAGCAGGAACCCTGGCTGATTTCCACTCTCTCTCTCTAACCCAGGGATCACTGGACAGTGATTAGGGGCAAGAACCCTGGCTGATTTCCCCTCTCTCTAACCCAGGGTTCACTGGACAGTGATCAGGAGCAGGAACCCTGGTTGATTTCCTCTCTCTCTCTCTAACCCACTGATCACAGGACAGTGATCAGGAGCAGGAACCCGGGCTGATTTCCCCTCTCTCTCTAACCCAGGGATAGAACATAGAACATAGAACATAGAACATTACAGCGCAGAACAGGCCCTTCGGCCCACGATGTTGCACCGACCAGTTAAAAAAAAACTGTGACCCTCCAACCTAAACCAATTTCTTTTCGTCCATGAACCTATCTACGGATCTCTTAAACGCCCCCAAACTAGGCGCATTTACTACTGATCACTGGACAGTGATTAGGGGCAAGAACCCTGGCTGATTTCCCCTCTCTCGAACCCAGGGATCACTGGACAGTGATCAGGAGCAGGAACCCTGGCTGATTTCCCCTCTCTCTCTCTAACCCAGGGATCACTGGACAGTGATCAGGAGCAGGAACCCTGGCTGATTTCCCCTCTCTCTAACCCAGGGATCACTGGACAGGGATCAGGAGCAGGAACCCTGGCTGATTTCCCCTCTCTCTCTCTAACCCAGGAATCACTGGACAGGGATCAGGAGCAGGAACCCTGGCTGATTTCCCCTCTCTCTCTCTAACCCAGGGATCACTGGACAGTGATCAGGAGCAGGAACCCTGGCTGATTTCCCCTTTCTCTCTAACCCAGGGATCACTGGACAGTGATCAGGAGCAGGAACCCTGGCTGATTACCCTTCTCTCTCTAACCCAGGGGTCACTGGACAGTGATCAGGAGCAGGAACCCTGGCTGATTTCCCCTTTCTCTCTAACCCAGGGATCACTGGACAGTGATCAGGAGCAGGAACCCTGGCTGATTACCCTTCTCTCTCTAACCCAGGGGTCACTGGACAGGGATCAGGAGCAGGAACCCTGGCTGATTTCCCCTCTCTCTCTCTCTAACCCAGGGGTCACTGGACAGTGATCAGGAGCAGGAACCCTGGCTGATTTCCTCTCTCTCTCTCTAACCCAGGGATCACTGGACAGTGATTAGGGGCAAGAACCCTGGCTGATTTCCCCTCTCTCTAACCCAGGGTTCACTGGACAGTGATCAGGAGCAGGAGCCCTGGCTGATTTCCTCTCTCTCTCTCTAACCCACTGATCACAGGACAGTGATCAGGAGCAGGAACCCGGGCTGATTTCCCCTCTCTCTCGAACCCAGGGATCACTGGACAGTGATTAGGGGCAAGAACCCTGGCTGATTTCCCCTCTCTCTAACCCAGGGATCACTGGACAGTGATCAGGAGCAGGAACCCTGGCTGATTTCCCCTCTCTCTCTCTAACCCAGGGATCACTGGACAGTGATCAGGAGCAGGAACCCTGGCTGATTTCCCCTCTCTCTAACCCAGGGATCACTGGACAGTGATCAGGAGCAGGAACCCTGGCTGATTACCCTTCTCTCTCTAACCCAGGGGTCACTGGACAGTGATCAGGAGCAGGAACCCTGGCTGATTTCCCCTCTCTCTCTCTAACCCAGGAATCACTGGACAGGGATCAGGAGCAGGAACCCTGGCTGATTTCCCCTTTCTCTCTAACCCAGGGATCACTGGACAGTGATCAGGAGCAGGAACCCTGGCTGATTTCCCCTCTCTCTCTCTAAACCAGGAATCACTGGACAGTGATCAGGAGCAGGAACCCTGGCTGATTTCCTCTCTCTCTCTCTAACCCACTGATCACTGGACAGTGACCAGGAGCAGGAACCCTGGCTGATTTCCCCTCTCTCTCTAGCCCAGGGACACTGGACAGTGCATCCTGCGGCACACACTCCAGCAACAATGCGCTGCTGGTGGAAGGAGTGTCCAAGGCAGTGGTTATGTTGCTGATCAAGGAGGTTGCTTAGCCCAAGATGGTGGCACAGTGGTTAACACAGCTGCCTCACAGCGCCAGGGACCCGGGTTCGATTCCCGGATTGGGTCACTGGCTGTGTGGAGTTTGCACATTCTCCCCGTGTCTGCGTGGGTTTCCTCCGTGTGCTCCGGTTTCCTCCCACACTCCAAAGACGTTGCGGGTTAGGTGGATTGGCTATGCTAAATTGCCCCTTAGTGTCAGGGGGCTAGCTAGGGTACATGCATGGGGTTATGGGGACAGGGCTTGAGTGAGATTGTGGTTGGTGCTGACTCGATGGGCCGAATGGCCTCCTTCTGCACTGTAGGAATTCTATGATTCTATGGTATCAAGCTTCTTGACTGTTCTGCCAGCTACACTTTACCCAGGAAGTATTACACTCACTCCTGATTAAAGGTGAGGGCGGCTCAACAAACAGTTTGAAAGTGAGTTGCGGATTGCTATTTGATCTGTGGGTTTTACTCATTTCTAGTCGTACTTCTTTCAATAAATTGAGTTTGATCATTTTCCTCAAGCTTCACAATGTTTCCATATACTCTGAACAATGGAGAATGTACCATGGTTAGTTATATTATTCTGCGTGCCAACAGTGCAGGATTTATCCAGCTGTGGTGTTTGGGGAACTATGGTGTTCCCCATGCTGTACCTGACCATGTTGCAGCTTTATAGAACCTTAGTTAGGCCGCACTTGGAATATAGTGTTCAATTCTGGTCGCCACACTACCAGAAGGATGTGGAGGCTTTGGAGAGGGTACAGAAAAGATTTACCAGGATGTTGCCTGGTATGGAGGGCATTAGCTATGAGGAGAGGTTGGAGAAACTTGGTTTGTTCTCACTGGAACGACAGAGGTTGAGGGGCGACCCGATAGAAGTCTACAAGATTTATGAGGGGCATGGACAGAGTGGATAATCAGAAGCTTTTTCCCAGGGTGGAAGAGTCAATTACTAGGGGGCAGAGGTTTAAGGTGCGAGGGGCAAGGTTTAAGGGAGATGTACAAGGCAGATTTTTTACAGAGAGGGTGGTGGGTGCCTGGAACTCGCTGCCAGGGGAGGTAGTGGAAGCGGATACGATAGTGACTTTTAAGGGGCGTCTTGACAAATACATGAATAGGATGGGAATAGAGGAATATGATCCCCGGAAGGGTAGGGGGTTTTAGTTCAGTCGGGCAGCATGGTCGGTGCAGGCTTGGAGGGCCGAAGGGCCTGTTCCTGTGCTGTAATTTTCTTTGTTCTATTGATCTGCTCTCCTGCATCTTCTCCACATTCAGTGCATTGGGACAACGGGTTAGACTCTGCAGGCTGTGCTGCAAGGGTTACGAGATGAGGTAGAGGTAATGGTGAGGTAAGGATTCAACGAGCTGTATCTAGAGGCTGATTGTTTGTCTTTCCACAGGTCACTCACATTAAAACGCCCAAACAGTTGGATGAGCTGATCGAGATCCAGTCGGATACAGGCACCTGGTATCGACGTTGGCTAGTCCGCTTCACCAATCTCTTTCAGCAGGTACGGATCCCGGAGAGAGCCATTAAACATCATATGGAGAACTTTTTCTCCGATGGGTAGTGTAACATAAAGGAGCAGCACGGACACAGACCCGGTGAGGGACTGAGTGTAATACATTCATCTCGCTTCTCTTGTTGCAGGTTCGGAATAACTTCCTGCAGTGTTTCTCCATCCAGTACCGTCGCACAACCTTGCTTATGATGGCAGTCTGGTTCACTATGGCCTTCAGGTATGTTTGTGATGCAGTGCTGAGTAACTCGTTCATTAAGTGAGAGTCAGTGGATGTTAGAGATTGTCGCTGACTCACTCTCCCCAAACACGCCACGGTTACCCTGACCATCACACAAAATCAGAACTGTTACAGTGTACGAGGCCATTTGACCCATCATGTCTGTACTAGCTCTTCAATAAATAAGCAATCCATGCGCCATTCTCCTATTGGTGGGACAGTGTGGAGGGAGCTTTACTCTGTATCTAACCCCATGCTGTCCCTGTCCTGGGAGTGTTTGATGGGGACAGTGCAGAGAGAGCTTTACTCTGTATCTAACCCCGTGCTGTACCTCTCCTGGGAGTGTTTGATGGGACAGTATGAAGGGGGCTTTACTCTGTATCTAACCCCATGCTGTACCTGTCCTGGGAGTGTTTGATGGGGGACACTGTAGTGGGAGCTTTACTCTGTATCTAACCCCGTGCTGTACCTGTCCTGGGAGTGTTTGATGGGGACAGTGTAGAGAGAGCTTTACTCTGTATCTAACCCCGTGCTGTACCTGTCCTGGGAGTGTTTGATGGGGACAGTGTAGAGAGAGCTTTACTCTGTATCTAACCCCGTGCTGTACCTGTCCTGGGAGTGTTTGATGGGACAGTGTAGAGGGAGCTTTACTCTGTATCTAACCCCGTGCTGTACCTGTCCTGGGAGTGTTTGAGGGGGACAGTGTAGAGGGACCTTTACTCTGTATCTAACCCCGTGCTGTAGCTGTCCTGGGAGTGCTTGATGGGGGACAGTGTAGAGGGGGCCTTACACTGTATCTAACCCCGTGCTGTACCTGTCCTGGGAGTGTTTGATGGGGACAGTGTAGAGGGAGTTTTACTCTGTATCTAACCCCGTGCTGTACCTGTCCTGGGAGTGTTTGATGGGGACAGTGTAGAGGGAGCTTTACTCTGTATCTAACCCCGTGCTGTACCTGTCCTGGGAGTGTTTGATGGGGGACAGTGTAGAGGGGGCCTTACTCTGTATCTAACCCCGTGCTGTACCTGTCCTGGGAGTGTTTGATGGGGGGACAGTGTAGAGGGAGCTTTACTCTGTATCTAATCCTGTGCTGTACCTGTCCTGGGAGTGTTTGATGGGGGACAGTGTAGAGGGACCTTTACTCTGTATCTAACCCCATGCTGTACCTGTCCCGGGAGTGTTTGATGGGACAGTATGAAGGGGGCTTTACTCTGTATCTAACCCCGTGCTGTACCTGTCCTGGGAGTGTTTGATGGGGGACTGTGTAGAGGGAGCTTTACTCTGTATCTAACCCCATGCTGTACCTGTCCTGGGAGTGTTTGATGTGGACAGTGTAGAGGGAGCTTTACTCTGTATCTAACCCCGTGCAGTACCTGTCCTGGGAGTGTTTGATGGGGACAGTGTAGAGGGAGCTTTACTCTGCATCTAACTCCGTGCTGTACCTGTCCTGGGAGTGTTTGATGGGGACAGTGTAGAGGGAGCTTTACTCTGTATCTAATCCCGTGCTGTACCTGTCCTGGGAGTGTTTGATGGGGGATAGTGTAGAGGGAGCTTTACTCTGTATTTAACCCCGTGCTGTACCTGTCCTGGGAGTGTTTGATGGGACAGTGTAGAGGGAGCTTTACTCTGTATCTAACCCCGTGCTGTACCTGTCCTGGGAGTGTTTGATGGGACAGTATGAAGGGGGCTTTACTCTGTATCTAACCCCGTGCTGTACCTGTCCTGGGAGTGTTTGATGGGGACAGTGTAGAGGGAGCTTTACTCTGTATCTAACGCCGTGCTGTACCTGTCCTGGGAGTGTTTGATGGGGGACAGTGTAGAGGAAGCTTTACTCTGTATCTAACCCCGTGCTGTACCTGTCCTGGGAGTGTTTGATGGGGGGACAGTGGAGAGGGAGCTTTACTCTGTATCTAATCCCGTGCTGTACCTGTCCTGGGAGTGTTTGATGGGGGACAGTGCAGAGGGAGCTTTACTCTGTATCTAACCCCGCGCTGTACCTGTCCTGGGAGTGTTTGATGGGGACAGTGTAGAGAGAGCTCTACTCTGTATCTAACCCTATGCTGTACCTGTCCTGGGAGTGTTTGATGGGGGACAGTGCAGAGGGAGCTTTACTCTGTATCTAACCCCGTGCTGTACCTGTCCTGGGAGTGTTTGATGGGACAGTATGAAGGGGGCTTTACTCTGTATCTAACCCCGTGCTGTACCTGTCCTGGGAGTGTTTGATGGGGGGACAGTGGAGAGGGAGCTTTACTCTGTATCTAACCTCGTGCTGTACCTGTCCTGGGAGTGTTTGATGGGGGGACAGTGGAGAGGGAGCTTTACTCTGTATCTAACCCCGTGCTGTACCTGTCCTGGGAGTGTTTGATGGGGGGACAGTGTAGAGGGAGCTTGACTCTGTATCTAATCCTGTGCTGTACCTGTCCTGGGAGTGTTTGATGGGACAGTATGAAGGGGGCTTTACTCTGTATCTAACCCCGTGCTGTACCTGTCCTGGGAGTGTTTGATGGGGGACTGTGTAGAGGGAGCTTTACTCTGTATCTAACCCCATGCTGTACCTGTCCTGGGAGTGTTTGATGTGGACAGTGTAGAGGGAGCTTTACTCTGTATCTAACCCCGTGCAGTACCTGTCCTGGGAGTGTTTGATGGGGACAGTGTAGAGGGAGCTTTACTCTGCATCTAACTCCGTGCTGTACCTGTCCTGGGAGTGTTTGATGGGGACAGTGTAGAGGGAGCTTTACTCTGTATCTAATCCTGTGCTGTACCTGTCCTGGGAGTGTTTGATGGGGGATAGTGTAGAGGGAGCTTTACTCTGTATTTAACCCCGTGCTGTACCTGTCCTGGGAGTGTTTGATGGGACAGTGTAGAGGGAGCTTTACTCTGTATCTAACCCCGTGCTGTACCTGTCCTGGGAGTGTTTGATGGGACAGTATGAAGGGGGCTTTACTCTGTATCTAACCCCGTGCTGTACCTGTCCTGGGAGTGTTTGATGGGGACAGTGTAGAGGGAGCTTTACTCTGTATCTAACCCCGTGCTGTACCTGTCCTGGGAGTGTTTGATGGGGGACAGTGTAGAGGAAGCTTTACTCTGTATCTAACCCCGTGCTGTACCTGTCCTGGGAGTGTTTGATGGGGGACAGTGTAGAGGGACCTTTACTCTGTATCTAACCCCATGCTGTACCTGTCCTGGGAGTGTTTGATGGGACAGTATGAAGGGGTTTACTCTGTATCTAACCCTGTGCTGTACCTGTCCTGGGAGTGTTTGATGGGGGACAGTGTAGTGGGAGCTTTAGTCTGTATCTAACCCCGTGCTGTACCTGCCCTGGGAGTGTTTGAGGGGGACAGTGTAGAGAGAGCTTTACTCTGTATCTAACCCCGTGCTGTACCTGTCCTGGGAGTGTTTGATGGGGAGAGTGTAGAGGGAGCTTTACTCTGTATCTAACCTCGTGCTGTACCTGTCCTGGGAGTGTTTGATGGGGACAGTGTAGAGGGAGCTTTACTCTGTATCTAACCCCGTGCTGTACCTGACCTGGGAGTGTTTGATGGGACAGTATGGAGAGGGCTTTACTCTGTATCTAACCTGATGTTTCTGTTATGAAGCCTGAGCGTGACTACCGCCACATCCTGCTGATGTAAGCTCTGTATTCCTCAGTTACTACGGGCTGACTGTTTGGTTCCCGGATATGATCAAACATTTGCAGATGATGGAGTACTCCTCGCGCACTAAAGTCTTCTACAAGGAAAAGGTTGAACATTTCACCTTTAACTTCACACTAGAAAATCAAATTCACAAGAATGGTGATTACTATAATGACAAGTAAGTATCCAGGGAAGTACCTAAAAAGAATGGGATTCTTCAGAGTGATGTTACTGGGTCACTGAGGATACATGGCCTGCGCTTTAGCTGTTAGCTCTCAGACAGTTCCACCTTGAAGGGGTAGGGGTGAATTGACATTACTCCCCTGCTGTATCCTGGACTCAGATCCCTCTCAGAACGAGCAGAAACCTGGTTGATTTCTTGTTCTCTGGGACCAGGTGTCTACTTGTAGTTGAGGTTAGGGGTTAAGCTGTTTGCCACTCAGGGTGGCGTTTAGCAAGGAATGAGCTGAAAAAGGGGCTTAGGAGAGCTAGGAGGGGACATGAGAAGTCCTTGGCGGGTCGGATCAAGGAAAACCCCAAGGCTTTTTACTCTTATGTGAGGAATAAAAGAATGACCAGGGTGAGGTTAGGGCCGGTCAAGGACAGTAGTGGGAACTTGTGTATGGAGTCAGTAGAGATAGGCGAGGTGATGAATGAATACTTTTCTTCAGTGTTCACCAAGGAGAGGGGCCATGTTTTTGAGGAAGAGAAGGTGTTACAGGCTAATAGGCTGGAGGAAATAGATGTTCGGAGGGAGGATGTCCTGGCAGTTTTGAATAAACTGATGGTCGATAAGTCCCCTGGGCCTGATGAAATATATCCTAGGATTCTTTGGGAGGCAAGGGATGAAATTGCAGAGCCTTTGGCTTTGATCTTTGCGTCCTCGCTGTCCACGGGGGTTGTGCCAGAGGACTGGAGAATGGCGAATGTTGTTCCTCTGTTTAAGAAAGGGAATAGAAATGACCCTGGTAATTATAGACCGGTTAGTCTTACTTCGGTGGTTGGTAAATTGATGGAAAAGGTCCTTAGGGATGGGATTTACGACCATTTAGAAAGATGCGGATTAATCCGGGATAGTCAGCACGGATTTGTGAAGGGCAAGTTGTGCCTCACAAATTTGATAGAATTTTTTGAGGAGGTAACGAAGTGTGTTGATGAAGGTAGGGCAGTTGATGTGATATACATGGATTTTAGTAAGGCGTTTGATAAGGTCCCCCATGGTCGGCTTATGATGAAAGTGAGGAGGTGTGGGATAGAGGGAAAGTTGGCCGATTGGATAGGTAACTGGCTGTCTGATCAAAGACAGAGGGTGGTGGTCGATGGAAAATTTTCGGATTGGAGGCAGGTTGCTAGCGGAGTGCCGCAGGGATCAGTGCTTGGTCCTCTGCTCTTTGTGATTTTTATTAATGACTTAGAGGAGGGGGCTGAAGGGTGGATCAGTAAATTTGCTGATGACACCAAGATTGGTGGAGTAGTGGATGAGGTGGAGGGCTGTTGTAGGCTGCAAAGAGACATAGATAGGATGCAAAGCTGGGCTGAAAAATGGCAAATGGAGTTTAACCCTGATAAATGTGAGGTGATTCATTTTGGTAGGACTAATTTAAATGTGGATTACAGGGTCAAAGGTAGGGTTCTGAAGACTGTGGAGGAACAGAGAGATCTTGGGGTCCATATCCACAGATCTCTAAAGGTTGCCACTCAAGTGGATAGAGCTGTGAAGAAGGCCTATAGTGTGTTAGCTTTTATTAACAGGGGGTTGGAGTTTAAGAGCCGTGGGGTTATGCTGCAACTGTACAGGACCTTGGTGAGACCACATTTGGAATATTGTGTGCAGTTCTGGTCACCTCACTATAAGAAGGATGTGGAAGCGCTGGAAAGAGTGCAGAGGAGATTTACCAGGATGCTGCCTGGTTTGGAGGGTAGGTCTTATGAGGAAAGGTTGAGGGAGCTAGGGCTGTTCTCTCTGGAGCGGAGGAGGCTGAGGGGAGACTTAATAGAGGTTTATAAAATGATGAAGGGGATAGATAGAGTGAACGTTCAAAGACTATTTCCTCGGGTGGATGGAGCTATTACAAGGGGGCATAACTATAGAGTTCGTGGTGGGAGATATAGGAAGGATATCAGAGGTAGGTTCTTTACGCAGAGAGTGGTTGGGGTGTGGAATGGACTGCCTGCAGTGATAGTGGAGTCAGACACTTTAGGAACATTTAAGCGGTTATTGGATAGGCACACGGAGCACACCAGGATGATAGGGAGTGGGATAGCTTGATCTTGGTTTCAGATAAAGCTCGGCACAACATCGTGGGCCGAAGGGCCTGTTCTGTGCTGTACTGTTCTATGTTCTATGTATAAACACCACTCATTTACACATTGCGGCCGTTACCTTGCTGTCTGCCCTTTGTTTGTTATCATAGAATTCCTACAGTGCAGGAGGAGGCCATTTGGCCCATAGATTCTGCACAGACTCTCCAAAAGAACATCTTGTCTAGGCCCCGCCTTATCCCCATAACCCCACATATTTACCATGGTGAATCCACCTAAACTATACAACTTTGGACACCGAGGGGCAAGTTATCATGGCCAGTCCACCGAACCTGCACAACTTTGTACTGTGGGAAGAAACCCATGCAGACACGGGGAGAATGTGCAAACTGCACACAGACATCTGAGGACGGAATCGAACCCGGGTCCCGGGAGCTGAGGCAGTCGTGCTAACCACTGTGTCACCGTGCCGCTTGTTGTAGCGATTTATAGTGTGGTGCCTTTACGGGGCAGCAATGTTAAGATCCAATCTTCTTTTGTTCTGGGCAGGTTTATTGGGATGAAGCTGAAATCGGTGATATTTGAGGATTCTCTTTTTGAAGAATGTTATTTTGAAGACATTACCTCCAGTAACAGTTTCTTTAAGAACTGCACCTTTATCTCAACACTCTTCTACAATACAGGTTCATTCGCTTGGTTTCCCACTTCCTGTCTTAGTCTCCTGCTCTTTAACCCTCACCTTCACTGTCTTGCTGGATGCTGGGAGAATGTGGGTGAAAGGATCTGATATCGTGTGGCCTTTAGCTGCAGAATGTGTTTAGTCAGTGGATCTGTGGCTGAATGAGGGAGTGTGTGTGTGTGTGTCAGTGAATCTGTGTTGAATGAGGGAGTGTGTGTGTGTCTGAGTGTGTGTGTGTCAGTGAATCTGTGTTGAATGAGGGAGTGCGTGTGTGTGTGTCAGTGAATCTGTGTTGAATGAGGGAGTGTGTGTGTGTCTGAGTGTGTGTGTGTCAGTGAATCTGTGTTGAATGAGGGAGTGTGTGTGTGTGTCAGTGAATCTGTGTTGAATGAGGGAGTGCGTGTGTGTGTCAGTGAATCTGTGTTGAATGAGGGAGTGCGTGTGTGTGTCAGTGAATCTGTGTTGAATGAGGGAGTGTGTGTGTGTCTGAGTGTGTGTGTGTCAGTGAATCTGTGTTGAATGAGGGAGTGTGTGTGTGTCTGAGTGTGTGTGTGTCAGTGAATCTGTGTTGAATGAGGGAGTGTGTGTGTGTCTGAGTGTGTGTGTGTCAGTGAATCTGTGTTGAATGAGGGAGTGCGTGTGTGTGTGTCAGTGAATCTGTGTTGAATGAGGGAGTGTGTGTGTGTCTGAGTGTGTGTGTGTCAGTGAATCTGTGTTGAATGAGGGAGTGCGTGTGTGTGTCAGTGAATCTGTGTTGAATGAGAGAGTGTGCGTGTGTGTGTCAGTGAATCTGTGTTGAATGAGGGAGTGTGCGTGTGTCTGAGTGTGTGTGTGTCAGTGAATCTGTGTTGAATGAGGGAGTGTGTGTGTGTCTGAGTGTGTGTGTGTCAGTGAATCTGTGTTGAATGAGGGAGTGCGTGTGTGTGTGTCAGTGAATCTGTGTTGAATGAGAGAGTGCGTGTGTGTGTGTCAGTGAATCTGTGTTGAATGAGAGAGTGCGTGTGTGTGTGTCAGTGAATCTGTGTTGAATGAGGGAGTGTGTGTGTGTCTGAGTGTGTGTGTGTCAGTGAATCTGTGTTGAATGAGAGAGTGCGTGTGTGTGTGTCAGTGAATCTGTGTTGAATGAGGGAGTGTGTGTGTGTCTGAGTGTGTGTGTGTCAGTGAATCTGTGTTGAATGAGGGAGTGCGTGTGTGTGTGTCAGTGAATCTGTGTTGAATGAGAGAGTGTGCGTGTGTGTGTCAGTGAATCTGTGTTGAATGAGGGAGTGTGCGTGTGTGTGTGTCAGTGAATCTGTGTTGAATGAGGGAGTGCGTGTGTGTGTGTCAGTGAATCTGTGTTGAATGAGGGAGTGTGTGTGTGTCTGAGTGTGTGTGTGTCAGTGAATCTGTGTTGAATGAGGGAGTGCGTGTGTGTGTGTCAGTGAATCTGTGTTGAATGAGAGAGTGTGCGTGTGTGTGTGTCAGTGAATCTGTGTTGAATGAGAGAGTGTGCGTGTGTGTGTGTCAGTGAATCTGTGTTGAATGAGAGAGTGTGCGTGTGTGTGTCAGTGAATCTGTGTTGAATGAGGGAGTGTGTGTGTGTGTGTCAGTGAATCTGTGTTGAATGAGGGAGTGTGTGTGTGTCTGAGTGTGTGTGTGTCAGTGAATCTGTGTTGAATGAGGGAGTGTGTGTGTGTCTGAGTGTGTGTGTGTCAGTGAATCTGTGTTGAATGAGGGAGTGCGTGTGTGTGTGTCAGTGAATCTGTGTTGAATGAGAGAGTGTGCGTGTGTGTGTCAGTGAATCTGTGTTGAATGAGGGAGTGTGCGTGTGTGTGTGTCAGTGAATCTGTGTTGAATGAGGGAGTGCGTGTGTGTGTGTCAGTGAATCTGTGTTGAATGAGGGAGTGTGTGTGTGTCTGAGTGTGTGTGTGTCAGTGAATCTGTGTTGAATGAGGGAGTGCGTGTGTGTGTGTCAGTGAATCTGTGTTGAATGAGAGAGTGTGCGTGTGTGTGTGTCAGTGAATCTGTGTTGAATGAGAGAGTGTGCGTGTGTGTGTGTCAGTGAATCTGTGTTGAATGAGAGAGTGTGCGTGTGTGTGTCAGTGAATCTGTGTTGAATGAGGGAGTGTGTGTGTGTGTGTCAGTGAATCTGTGTTGAATGAGGGAGTGTGTGTGTGTCTGAGTGTGTGTGTGTCAGTGAATCTGTGTTGAATGAGGGAGTGTGTGTGTGTCTGAGTGTGTGTGTGTCAGTGAATCTGTGTTGAATGAGGGAGTGCGTGTGTGTGTGTCAGTGAATCTGTGTTGAATGAGAGAGTGTGTGTGTGTCAGTGAATCTGTGTTGAATGAGGGAGTGTGCGTGTGTGTGTGTCAGTGAATCTGTGGTTGAGGGTGTGTGTGTGTGTCAGTGAATCTGTGGTTGAGGGTGTGTGTGTGTGTCAGTGAATCTGTGGTTGAGGGTGTGTGTGTGTCAGTAAATCTGTGCTGAATGAGGGAGTGCGTGTGTGTGTGTCAGTGAATCTGTGGTTGAGGGTGTGTGTGTGTGTGTGTGTGTCAGTGAATCTGTGGTTGAGGGTGTGTGTGTGTGTCAGTGAATCTGTGGTTGAAGGTGTGTGTGTGTGTCAGTGAATCTGTGGTTGAGGGTGTGTGTGTGTGTCAGTAAATCTGTGGTTGAGGGTGTGTGTGTGTGTGTGTCAGTGAATCTGTGGTTGAGAGTGTGTGTGTGTGTCAGTGAATCTGTGGTTGAGGGTGTGTGTGTGTGTCAGTGAATCTGTGGTTGAGGGCGTGTGTGTGTGTCAGTGAATCTGTGGTTGAGGGTGTGTGTGTGTGTCAGTGAATCTGTGGTTGAGGGTGTGTGTGTGTGTCAGTGAATCTGTGGTTGAGGGTGTGTGTGTGTGTCAGTGAATCTGTGGTTGAGGGTGTGTGTGTGTCAGTAAATCTGTGCTGAATGAGGGAGTGCGTGTGTGTGTGTCAGTGAATCTGTGGTTGAGGGTGTGTGTGTGTGTGTGTGTGTCAGTGAATCTGTGGTTGAGGGTGTGTGTGTGTGTCAGTGAATCTGTGGTTGAAGGTGTGTGTGTGTGTCAGTGAATCTGTGGTTGAGTGTGTGTGTGTGTCAGTAAATCTGTGGTTGAGGGTGTGTGTGTGTGTGTGTGTGTCAGTGAATCTGTGGTTGAGGGCGTGTGTGTGTGTCAGTGAATCTGTGGTTGAAGGTGTGTGTGTGTGTCAGTGAATCTGTGGTTGAGGGTGTGTGTGTGTCAGTGAATCTGTGGTTGAGGGTGTGTGTGTGTGTCAGTGAATCTGTGGTTGAGTGTGTGTGTGTGTGTCAGTGAATCTGTGGTTGAGGGTGTGTGTGTGTGTGTGTCAGTGAATCTGTGGTTGAGGGTGTGTGTGTGTGTGTGTCGGTGAATCTGTGGTTGAGGGTGTGTGTGTGTGTCAGTGAATCTGTGGTTGAGGGTGTGTGTGTGTGTCAGTGAATCTGTGGGGTTGAGGGTGTGTGTGTGTGTCAGTGAATCTGTGGTTGAGGGTGTGTGTGTGTGTCAGTGAATCTGTGGTTTAGGGTGTGTGTGTGTGTGTGTGTCAGTGAATCTGTGGTTGAGGGTGTGTGTGTGTCAGTGAATCTGTGGGGTTGAGGGTGTGTGTGTGTCGGTGAATCTGTGGTTGAGGGTGTGTGTGTGTGTCAGTGAATCTGTGGTTGAGGGTGTGTGTGTGTGTGTCAGTGAATCTGTGGTTGAGGGTGTGTGTGTGTCGGTGAATCTGTGGTTGAGGGTGTGTGTGTGTGTCAGTGAATCTGTGGTTGAGGGTGTGTGTGTGTGTCAGTGAATCTGTGGTTGAGTGTGTGTGTGTGTGTCAGTGAATCTGTGGTTGAGGGTGTGTGTGTGTGTCAGTGAATCTGTGGTTGAGGGTGTGTGTGTGTGTGTCAGTGAATCTGTGGTTGAGGGTGTGTGTGTGTGTCAGTGAATCTGTGGTTGAGGGTGTGTGTGTGTGTCAGTGAATCTGTGGTTGAGGGTGTGTGTGTGTGTCAGTGAATCTGTGGTTGAGGGTGTGTGTGTGTGTCAGTGAATCTGTGGTTGAGGGTGTGTGTGTGTGTCAGTGAATCTGTGGTTGAGGGTGTGTGTGTGTGTAAGTGAATCTGTGGTTGAGGGTGTGTGTGTGTGTCAGTGAATCTGTGGTTGAGGGTGTGTGTGTGTGTGTGTCGGTGAATCTGTGGTTGAGGGTGTGTGTGTGTGTCAGTGAATCTGTGGTTGAGGGTGTGTGTGTGTGTCAGTGAATCTGTGGTTGAGGGTGTGTGTGTGTGTCAGTGAATCTGTGGTTGAGGGTGTGTGTGTGTGTCAGTGAATCTGTGGTTGAGGGTGTGTGTGTGTGTGTCGGTGAATCTGTGGTTGAGGGTGTGTGTGTGTGTGTGTCAGTGAATCTGTGGTTGAGGGTGTGTGTGTGTGTGTGTCGGTGAATCTGTGGTTGAGGGTGTGTGTGTGTGTGTGTGTCAGTGAATCTGTGGTTGAGGGTGTGTGTGTGTGTCGGTGAATCTGTGGTTGAGGGTGTGTGTGTGTCGGTGAATCTGTGGTTGAGTGTGTGTGTGTGTCGGTGAATCTGTGGTTGAGGGTGTGTGTGTGTGTCAGTGAATCTGTGGTTGAGGGTGTGTGTGTGTGTCAGTGAATCTGTGGTTGAGGGTGTGTGTGTGTCAGTGAATCTGTGGTTGAGGGTGTGTGTGTGTGTGTCGGTGAATCTGTGGTTGAGGGTGTGTGTGTGTGTCAGTGAATCTGTGGTTGAGGGTGTGTGTGTCTGTGTGTCGGTGAATCTGTGGTTGAGGGTGTGTGTGTGTGTGTGTCGGTGAATCTGTGGTTGAGGGTGTGTGTGTGTGTGTGTGTCTGAATCTGTGGTTGAGGGTGTGTGTGTGTGTGTGTCTGAATCTGTGGTTGAGGGTGTGTGTGTGTGTGTGTGTGTCTGAATCTGTGGTTGAGGGTGTGTGTGTGTGTGTGTGTCAGTGAATCTGTGGTTGAGTGTGTGTGTGTGTCAGTGAATCTGTGGTTGAGTGTGTGTGTGTGTCGGTGAATCTGTGGTTGAGGGTGTGTGTGTGTGTCAGTGAATCTGTGGTTGAGGGTGTGTGTGTGTCAGTGAATCTGTGGGGTTGAGGGTGTGTGTGTGTGTGTGTGTGTGTCGGTGAATCTGTGGTTGAGGGTGTGTGTGTGTGTGTGTCTGAATCTGTGGTTGAGGGTGTGTGTGTGTGTGTGTGTGTCTGAATCTGTGGTTGAGGGTGTGTGTGTGTGTGTGTGTCAGTGAATCTGTGGTTGAGTGTGTGTGTGTGTCAGTGAATCTGTGGTTGAGTGTGTGTGTGTGTCGGTGAATCTGTGGTTGAGGGTGTGTGTGTGTGTCAGTGAATCTGTGGTTGAGGGTGTGTGTGTGTCAGTGAATCTGTGGGGTTGAGGGTGTGTGTGTGTGTGTGTGTGTGTCGGTGAATCTGTGGTTGAGGGTGTGTGTGTGTGTGTGTCGGTGAATCTGTGGTTGAGGGTGTGTGTGTGTGTGTCAGTGAATCTGTGGTTGAGGGTGTGTGTGTGTGTGTCAGTGAATCTGTGGGGTTGAGGGTGTGTGTGTGTCAGTGAATCTGTGGGGTTGAGGGTGTGTGTGTGTGTCAGTGAATCTGTGGGGTTGAGGGTGTGTGTGTCAGTGAATCTGTGGGGTTGAGGGTGTGTGTGTGTGTGTGTCTGTGGGAGGGGGGTAACAGGGAAGAGAAGGTTTTGGGGGTTTACAGCTGCACAGGCAGCATGATGTCTGGTCACTGCGGTGATGAATTGTGTCACTGTGTGTGCAGATTTCTTTGACTACAAGCTGATGGGCTGCCGTCTGGTAAACAGCACCTTCCTGCACAGTAAAGAGGGCTGTCAGCTTGACTTCAGTGATGATAACAATGCCTACATGATCTACTTCGTTAGCTTCTTGGGATCCCTGGCTGTGCTGCCCGGAAACATTGTGTCTGCCCTCCTTCTGGACAAGATTGGTCGACTGAGGATGCTGGGTGAGTGTCTGGGGGAATCCAGGGATTGAGAGGCTTTGATTAGGAACGGACTTGGAAATTCCTCCCCGCATCTTACACAGAAATTAGGAGCAGCAGTCAGCAATTCAGCCCTTCGAGCGTGCCCCGCCATTTAATCAGACCATGGCTGATCTCTCCCTGGTCTCAAATCCACCTCCCCACCTGTTCCTCATATCCCTTTAACCTGTTTTTTTTATCAGAAATATATCCATCTCCTTCTTGAAACCATTCAATGATTCAGACTCCACTGGGCAACGGGTTCCACAAATTCACCCCTGTCTGCGGGTAGCTCCTCATCTCAGTTTTAAATCTACCGCCTCTCACCTTATACCTGTGCCCTCTAGATTGCCCCACAAGGGGAAACATTTGGTCTGCGTTTACTTATATCAATCCCTTTTAGTATTTTATATACCTCGATCAGATCCCCTCTCATCTTGCTGCTGGCATTGGACTAGACTGAACAAAGAACAAAGAAAATTACAGCACAGGAACAGGCCCTTCGGCCCTCCAAGCCTGCACCGACCATGCTGCCCGACTGAACTAAAACCCCCTACCCTTCCGGGGACCGTATCCCTCTATTCCCATCCTATTCATGTATTTGTCCAGACGCCCCTTAAAAGTCACTATCGTATCTGCTTCCACTACCTCTCCCGGCAGCGAGTTCCAGGCACCCACCACCCTCTGTGTAAAAAATCTGCTTCGTACATCTCCTTTAAACCTTGCCCCTCGCACCTTAAACCTGTGCCCCCTAGTAATTGACTCTTCCACCCTGGGAAAAAGCTTCTGACTATCCATTCTGTCCATGCCTCTCACAATCTTGTAGACTTCTATCAGGTCGCCCCTCAACCTCCGTCGTTCCAGTGAGAACAAACCAAGTTTCCCCAGCCTCTCCTCATAGCTAATGCCCTCCATACCAGGCAACATCCTGGTAGATCTTTTCGAAACCCTCTCCAAAGCCTCCACTGCTAGAGTTATACAATGTAATCTGGATTGAAGTGTAATGTAGAAGGCTGGATATTTTCCAGTGTATAACTGCCTTTCCCTCTCTCTCTCTCTTTCTCCCCCACACCAGCCGGCTCCAGCACGCTCTCCTGTATCAGCTGCTTCTTTGTGTCTTTCGGTAACAATGAGTCTGCGATGATTGCGCTGCTCTGTCTGTTTGGAGGAGTAAGCATCGCTTCATGGAATGCACTAGACGTCATTACAGTGGAACTATATCCATCCGATAAACGGTACGGGTGAGCTTATCTCAGGGGTTCTGTGCACCCGGCCACACTCGCTGAAGTTTTTCTGTTGGAATTGTGGGCTAAATTCCAGATTAAATTTTCAGTTTAAGTTTATTTTTTAGTGTCACAAGTGAGGCTTACATTAACACTGCAATGAAGTTACTGTGAGAATCCCCTAGTCGCCACACTCTGGCGCCTGGTCGGGTTACACTGAGGGAGAATTTAGCACGACCAATGCACCCTAACCAGCGCGTCTTTCAGACTGTGGGAGGAAACCCACGCAGACACGGGGAGAACGTGCAGACTCCGCACAGACAGAGACCCGAGCCGGGAATCGAACCCGGGTCTCTGGCGCTGTGAGGCAGCAATGTCAACCACTGTGCCACCGTGCTGCCTGTATTACTGGGGGCTGAGCATCCAAGAAGGGGAGCATTGGATCCCAGTCTTGCGCTACGCCATGGCTCTGGGGCTCCCAGTCAGTCGACGTGTCGGTTTTCCTGCCGGCTTTGATGCTCCCTGTGGCTCGTTAAGCCTTGGTTTCCCTCGGCTTCCAATGTTACTGCTCTCGGTTCCCAGCGCTACTGTGACCTCTCTCTCTGTTTCCCTGCTCTATCCGGTACTCCCTGTCTCTCTCTCTCTTTTCCTGCTCTATCCGGTACTCCCTGTCTCTCTCTCTCTTTTCCTGCTCTATCCAGTACTCCTTGTCTCTCTCTTTTCCTGCTCTATCCGGTACTCCCTGTCTCTCTCTCTCTGTTTTCCTGCTCTATCCGGTACTCCCTGTCTCTTTCTGTTTTCCTGCGCTATCCGGTACTCCCTGTCTCTCTCTATTTTCCTGCTCTATCCGGTACTCCCTGTCTCTCTCTCCCTCTCTCTGTGTTTTCCTGCGCTATCACTCCCTGTCTCTCCCTCTGTGTTTTCCTACTCTATCCGGTACTCCCTGTCTCTTTCTGTTTTCCTGTTCTATCCGGTACTCCCTGTCTCTCTCTCTGTTTTCCTGCTCTATCCACTACTCCCTGTCTCTCTCTCTCTCTCTCTCTGTTTTCCTGTCTGTCTCTCTCTCTCTCCCTGCTCTATCCGGTACTCCCTGTCTCTCTCTCTCTCTTTTCCTGCTCTCTCCGGTACTCCGTTTTCGTGCTCTATTTGGTACTCCCTGTCTCTCTCTTTTCCTGCTCTATCCAGTACTCCTTGTCTCTGTCCATTTTCCTGCTCTATCTAGAACTCCCTGTCGTCCTGCTATTTCCAATCCACTCTTTTCCTGTGCTTGGTCTCTCTCCTCGGTTTTCCTGCTGTTTTGGTGCTCCTGGTCCCTTGCCGTTCTGTCTCCCAGTGCTCCAAGCCGCTCTGGTGTTGTTTAATATCAGTAACCAATGTTTCTTTTGTATCCTGGCAGGACCACGGCCTTTGGATTCCTCAACGCTCTCTGTAAGCTGGCGGCTGTGCTGGGCATCAGTATATTCCAGTCCTTTGTGGGGGTGACGCGAGCGGTGCCCATCATGCTGGCTTCCATCGCCCTGGCAGTGGGCAGCTACCTGGCTCTAAAACTCCCAGAGACTCGCGGCCAGGTGCTCCAGTGAGTCTGGCTCCAGCTGAGCCCCTGTAGTTGTAGACACTGTGACTCATCTTTCTCCCCCTTTTTTCATATTGTTCTTGTATGTCTTCCCACGTGGACAATGAAATGAGATTCTATAGCACTCATTACCAGCTCCTGTAGGAGATGTAAATATCCCCTCTGGTATTGTATACATGGCTCACTGTACCGACCACACAGCGAGTCCAATATAGGTCAGGACCCCTAGGAGCACAGACCCCATAGACTATAGTGAGCCAGCCACCCGAGAGCACAAAATCTACCGCACAAATATCTCCCAATAAATGCAGCAGGTATTGCCTGAACCAGTCCCTCACTGTAAATACAGCGTTTGAAAATGCAATATGGCTGAGAAGGCAGGACCAATCCTGAGGCAGTCACTGCCAGGACCTGATAGTGTGATCTGTACAGTGACCCAACTTTTCCGTTTCCTGGTATCAAGACAAACTTTGTGCAATTTTTAGGTGTAGGTGTCCAGAGTTACCTTTTCCTGTTAGAATCAGTCCAATAATCCAGTCTGAGTGAAGCACAGGACCAGCTGGGTGCGATGGGGAGAAGAGTGAGAGTCAGCTCCTCTCCATTTCTAACCGGTGGTTACGATGGGAGGAGCGGGGGGGGGGGATGAGAGAGAGAGAGAGAACACAGCCACTGACCAATTCCAAACCAGACCCAACTGATGAATCTAAGCACACATACACACACACTGAGCCCCTTGAGTCTGGTTAGGAGACAACCCCACAATCGCACCGACCATCTTGCTACAGATGTTTATATCAAGGGCAGGACAGAAAGCAAATAATTTACAAATGAAAATATCACAATCAGAAGCTTAGCGATCCAATCCTAAGTCGAACCCCCTTGTCTCTCCCTTTCCTGCCCCTCTCCCCCATCCATGGTGCTCACTTAAGCGACAGTCAGCCAATGTGGTGACAATCAGTGGCTCTGTGGCTATTGTATGGAGTGAACCTTGTTAATCGCCAAATATTTTTCTACTGTGTCTTGTTTTAATTCTCTGGTGAGAGGTTTGTTCAGACTTTGTGAATGCTGTAGATTTAGAAATTGTGTGTGTGCGTGTGTGTGTGTAAATGGTTTTGTGCAGTTGTACCACTATTCCTTGTACTTGGATGCTGCCTTGTTGTCTGTCTGTGTAAAATTCTGTGATAGATGGAGGTTATCTGTATAGTTTCGGATATAATAGAGTACAATTGTAGAGTGTCTGAATTTTAGCTGTTTTGTATTATATTAAAATAAAAAGAAGCCTATCGTTGGCGAAAAACTCCTCAGAACTGTAACAAAATAAATAAAAACAACAGTGGACCATCCGTTGCTGGGTGTAATCCCTTTGGAGTGTCTTTGTTTTAATCTTACCTTTGGAGAGAGGGTGAAGGAGCAGCTGCAGTGGACCTCAGTACCCAGGATCTGCAAGGGAAGAGTCAGGTTCTGCCTCCTGTAACTCCCGACTGAACACTTCCTACTGAAGACAGGATAAGGATTGTACCCCAAAAGTCAGCTCAACACCGCCTTCTCAAAAGCAACAAGGGATGGGCAATAAATGCTGGCAGCCAGCGACACCCACATCCCACGCATGAAAAGTCAAATATCTAAAATCATTTGATAAGGTGCCGCACCAAAGATTACTACACAAGATAAGAGACCATGGTGTAGAGCATATTAGCATGGATAAAGGATTGTTTAGCTAACACGAAGAGCGTAGGGATAAAAAGCATCCTTTTTGGGTAAGCAAGGCGTAACTAATGGAGTGCCAGAGATTAGTGCTGAACTATTTACAAATTACATCCGTGATTTGGATGAAGGGACCGAAGGTATGGAAGCTAAATTGGACAATGACATCAAGATCGGTAGGAAAGTATGCTGTCAAGAGGTGGTAGCGAGTTTGCAAAGGGATATAGACTGGTTAGATCAGTGGGCAATATTTTGGCAGATGGAGCATAACGTGGGAAAACATGAACGTGTCCACTTTGGCAGGAAGAAGAGAAAAACAGTATTCTTTTTAAACGGAGGGAGATTGTTGGTACAGATGGATCTGGGTGTCCTTGTAGGTGAATCACAAAATCACCCAGCAGAGAAACTCAGTGCTGAAAAAAGTTCTTCAGCGAGAGGCTTGTGTTACATGGAAAGACTTTATAAATTGGGATTGTTCTCCTTTGTAATTTTGAACATCTTAAATCTCAGTCCAAAGGCGGTTGATAGAGCAAGTGGGGAAAAAAAACAGTAGAAGGATCGGTAATCAGAGGACAAAGATTTAAGGTGATAGACAAAAGTGCCCGAGGGGAGATGATTTTTACACTGGGTTGTCACGATCTGGATAGGTGGCAGAAGCATATTCAATAATAGCAGTTGAAAGGAAAGTGGGTAAATTGGGAAGTTTATTGGGCTACAGGGAAGAGTGGGAGTTAATAGAACAAACAGTATAGGCGCGATGGGAAATGACTGTTTCCTGTTCTGTATGATTCCACACCATAAACATGAAGCTGCAGTGCAAATTGGATTTATTTTCATCAGCAAAGTGCCATTTTTTAAAAGCAGCATCTGAGGTTTGTAATGTGACAGGAATACCCACTGTCCATAACTGTCCTGTTCGCCAGGGGTCAGTGTCACCTTCTCAGCGTCCCTCAGTCCTTTGTAACTGTTCCCTCTTTGCCCACCATGTGCGGGTCGTGTTTGGAGCCTCCCAGACAGGCCGGGCTCTTGTCAATGTGCGGCTCGGCTCCCCACTGCCGGGGGGTCTTGGCCTGGATGGAGAGGGCATGCACCCTGGTCTGCAGCTCCTGCCTCAGGGCCTCGTTGACCATCCGATGCCGCTGGAGCAGGGGCACCCCCTCAAACCTCTCGCTGACCACCACCACTTTGAAGTGGGTCTCCGAGCCTGCGGGCACTGCGTGCATGTAGCTCTCATTGATGACCTGCAGGTGTGCGGGTGCCAGACACTGCTCCAGCTTGGTGTGGATGGCACTCTCCACTGGCCTCTCCATGGCACGGGCTGATGTCGTCATCACAACTCTCGAGCTGAGGACTGGCACCGAGCGAAGCAGCCTCACCAGGAACCTCATCCAAGCTGCCTTCACCACCTGCTGACTGAAGCAGTAAGGCTGGTTAGCAATCCACAGGACGGTGAGTGTAGCGAGTGTGCACTCACTGTACAACCTCCTTTCCTTCAGCCCGCTTCCCTCACTGCATCACTGTCTCCTCACATTGCTAACTCTCCGTGCTGGTTTCCTGCAGTCTCCAGAAATTACTCAGCTTCACTCAGAATCCTACGGTGCAGAAGGAGGCCATTCAGCCCATCGAGTCTGCACCAACCACAATCCCAACCAGATCCTATCCCCACAACCCCATGCATTGACACTAAGGGACAATTTAACATGGCCAATCCAACTAACCCGCACATCTTTGGACTGTGGGAGGAAACCGGAGCACCCGGAGGAAACCCACGCAGTGTGACCTTCTCAGCGTCCCTCAGTGTTTTGTAACTGTTCCCTCTTTACCCACCATGTGCGGGTCCCCATCACCTTTAAGGGAAATTCATACTGCATGAGCAATAATTGCCAGCTTTGCCAACAGTGCCCATCTCCTGTGAAAGAATAAATACTCCAAGATACTACTCCAGCCAAAAATCTATGAGAGAAAATCAGAGGAGCTTCAAACTATTTTTGGAACATTTTTGCTGATTGCAGCAACACTGAACATGTGGGGGATAAGGAATCATCCAATCAGATAATACAGCCTGTGCGTCCTCTCTCTGATTGGTGCAGGAAAGGAACCAAACTGATAAGACATTTCAGCTGCCCAATGGTGGGAGAGAAAGAAAGGGAGGTCACCTGACAGTATGGCGCTCCCTCATTACTGACCCTCCCACAGTGCGGCGCTCCCTCAGCACTGACCCTCCCACAGTGCGGCGCTCCCTCAGCACTGACCCTCCCACAGTGCGGCGCTCCCTCAGCACTGACCCTCCCACAATGCGGCGCTCCCTCAGCACTGACCCTCCCACAGTGCGGCGCTCCCTCAGCACTGACCCTCCCACAGTGCGGCGCTCCCTCAGCACTGACCCTCCCACAGTGCGGCGCTCCCTCAGCACTGACCCTCCCACAGTGCGGCGCTCCCTCAGCACTGACCCTCCCACAGTGCGGCGCTCCCTCAGCACTGACCCTCCCACAGTGCGGCGCTCCCTCAGCACTGACCCTCCCACAGTGCGGCGTTTCCTCAGCACTGACCTTCCCACGGTGCGGCGCTCCCTCAGCATTCACCTTCAACACAGTGCGATGCTCCCACAGCATTGACCTTCCTACAGTGTGGTGCTCCCTCAGCACTGACCCTCCCACAGTGCGGCCCTCCCTCAGCACTGACCCTCCCACAGTGCAGCGCTTCCTCAGCACTGACCCTCCCACAGTGCAGCGCTCCCTCAGCACTGACCCTCCCACAGTACAGCGCTTCCTCAGCACTGACCCTCCCACAGTGCGGCACTCCCTCAGCGCTGACCCTCCCACAGTGCGGTGCTCCCTCAGCACTGACCCTCCCACAGTGCGGTGCTCCCTCAGCATTGACCCTCCCACAGTGCGGCACTTCCTCAGCACTGACCTTCCCACGGTGCGGCGCTCCCTCAGCACTCACCTTCAACACAGTGCGGTGCTCCCTCAGCACTGACCCTCCCACAGTGCGGCCCTCCCTCAGCACTGACCCTCCCACAGTGCAGCGCTTCCTCAGCACTGACCCTCCCACAGTGCAGCACTCCCTCCGCACTGACCCTCCCACAGTGCAGCACTCCCTCCGCACTGACCCTCCCACAGTGCGGCGCTCCCTCAGCACTGACCCTCCCACAGTGCAGCACTCCCTCAGCACTGACCCACACACAGTGCGGCCCTCCCTCCGCACTGACCCTCCCACAGTACAGCGCTTCCTCAGCACTGACCCTCCCACAGTGCGTCACTCCCTCAGCGCTGACCCTCCCACAGTGCGGCGCTCCCTCAGCACTGACCCTCCCACAGTGCGGCGCTCCCTCAGCACTGACCCTCCCACAGTGCGGCGCTCCCTCAGCACTGACCCTCCCACAGTGCGGCGCTCCCTCAGCATTGACCCTCCCACAGTGCGGCGCTCCCTCAGCACTGATCCTCCCACAGTGCGGCGCTCCCTCAGCTCCGACCCTCCCACAGTGCAGCGCTCCCTCAGCACTGACCCTCCCACAGTGCGGCGCTCCCTCAGCACTGACCCTCCTACAGTGCGGCACTCCCTCAGCACTGACCCTCCCACAGTGCGGCGCTTCCTCAGCACTGACCCTCCCACAGTGCGGCGCTCCCTCAGCACTGACCCTCCCACAGTGCGGTGCTCCCTCAGCATTGACCCTCCCACAGTGCGGTGCTCCCTCAGCACTGACTCTCCCACAGTGCAGCACTCCCTCAGCACTGACCCTCCCACAGTGTGGCGCTCCCTCAGCACTGACCCTCCCACAATGTGGCGCTCCCTCAGCACTGACCCTCCCACAGTGCGGCGCTCCCTCAGCACTGACCCTCCCACAGTGCGGCGCTCCCTCAGCACTGACCCTCCCAGAGTGCGAATTCCTATGAAACGCCTCTCCAAATTCCGTGGCCTGGGCCTCTGCTCCTCCCTCTGTGAATGGATCCTGAACTTCCTAACCCACCTAACAACCTTCCTCCATGATCATCCTCAGCCCTGTCGGAGGCTGAATGCTGAGGGGGCGCTGCCCTGTCGGAGGGTCAGTGCTGAGGGATCGCCGCCCTGTCGGAGGGTTAGAGAGTAGGGCCAGTAAGACTCAGAGAAAGCGCAGGCAAGGTGTGGTTGCTAATCAAAGAGGGCCTAGTGGACTGAAGTGCATTTATGTCAATGCGAGAAGTGTAACAGATAAGGCCGATGAACTTAGAGCTTGGAGTAGTACTGGGAACTATGATGTCGTTGCTATTACAGAGACTTGGTTAAGGGAAGGACAGGATTGGCAGCTTAACATTTCAGGATACAGATGTTTCAGGCGGGATAGAGGGGGATGTAAAAGGGGTCGGGGGGTTGCACTATTGGTTAAGGAGAATATCACAGCTGTACTGCAGGAGGACACCTCAGAGTGCTCATACAGCGAGGCAATACGGGTAGAGCTCAGGAATAGGAAGGATGTAGTCACAATGTTGGGGGTTTACTATAGGCCACCCAACAGCCAGCGGGAGATAGAGGAACAGATATGTAGGCAGATTTTGTCAAGGTGTAAAAGTAACAGGGTTGTTGTGGTGGGAGATTTTAACTTCCCTTATATTGACTGGGACTCACTTAGTGCTAGGGGCGTGGATGGGGCAGAGTTTGTAAGGAGCATCCAGGAGGGCTTCTTGAAACAGTGTGTAGATAGTCCAACTGGGGAAGGGGCCATACTGGGCCTGGTATTGGGAATGAACCCGGCCAGGTGGTCGATGTTTCAGTAGGGGAGCAGTTTGGGAAAAATGACCACAATTCAGAAGCTTTAAGGTACTGATGGATAAAGAGAAGTGTAGTCCTCAAGTTAAGGTGCGAAATTGGGGGAAGGCTAATTACAACAATATCAGGCAGAAACTGAAGAATGTAGATTGGGGGCAGATGTTTGAGGGCAAATCAACATCTGACATGTGGGAGGCTTTCAAGTGTAAGTTGATAGGGATTCAGGACCGGCACATTCCTGTAAGGGTGAAGGATAAGTATGGCAAGTTTTGGGAACCTTGGAAAACGAGAGATATTGTGAGTCCAGTCAAAGAGAAAAAGGAAGCATTTGTCAAAGCTAGGAGGCTGGAAACACACGAAGTAAGTGTGGAATACAAGGAAAGCAGAAAGAAACTTAAGCAAGGTTTAAGGAGGGCTAAAAGGGGTCATGAAAAAGCATTGGCCAGCAGGATTAAGGAAAATCCCAAGACTTTTTATACATATATAAAAAGCAAGAGGGTAGCCAGGGAGAGGGTTGGCCCAAGGACAGGGGAGGGAATCTATGCGTGGAGCCAGAGGAAATGGGCGAGGTATTAAATGAGTACTTTGCGTCAGTATTCACCAAAGAGAAGGACTTGGTGGATGATGAGTCTGGGAAAGGATGTGTAGATAGTTTGAGTCATGTTGAGATCAAAAAGGAGGTGGTATTGGGGTTCTTGAGAAACATTAAGGCAGACAAGTCCCCAGGGCCTGATGGGATATACCCCAGAATACTGAGAGAGGCAAGGGAGGAAATTGCTGGGGCCTCGAGAGAAGTTGTTGTATCCTCACTGGCTACAGGGGAGGTCCCAGAAGATTGGAGAAAAGCCAATGTTGTTCCTTTGTTTAAGAAGGGTAGCAAGAATAATTCTGGTAATTACAGGGCTGTGAGCCTTACATCAGTGGTAGGGAAATTATTGGTGAGGATTCTTCGGGACAGGATTTACTCCCACTTGGAAATAAGTGGACATATTAGCGAGAGGCAACATGGTTTTGTGAAGGGGAGGTTGTGTCTCACTAACTTGATCGAGTTTTTCGAGGAAGCGACAAAGATGGTTGATGAGGGTAGGGCAGTGTCTACATGGACTTCAGTAAGACCTTTGACAAGGTCCCTCATGGCAGACTGGTGCAGAATGTGAAGTCGCATGAGATCAGAGGTGAGCTGGCAAGGCAGATACAAAACTGGCTCGTCAAAGAACGTAGTAAGAGTTTTAACAACACCAGGTTAAAGTCCAACAGGTTTATTTGGGAGCAAATGCCATTAGCTTTCGGAGCGCTGCTCCTTCGTCAGATGGAGTGGATATCTGCTCTCAAACAGGGCATACAGAGACACAAAATCAAGTTACAGAATACTGATTAGAATGCGAATCTCTACAGCCAACCAGGTCCTAAAGATACAGACAATGTGAGTGGAGGGAGCATTAAGCACAGGTTAAAGAGATGTGTATTGTCTCCAGATAGGACAGCCAGTGAGATTCTGCAAGTCCAGGAGGCAAGCTGTGGGGGTTACTGATAGTGTGACATAAACCCAAGATCCCGGTTTAGGCCGTCCTCATGTGTGTGGAACTTGGCTATCAGTTTCTGCTCAGCGACTCTGCGCTGTTGTGTGTGGTGAAGGCCGCCTTGGAGAACGCTTACCCAAAGATCAGAGGCTGAATGCCCGTGACCGCTGAAGTGCTCCCCCACAGGAAGAGAACAGTCTTGCCTGGTAATTGTCGAGCGGTGTTCATTCATCCGTTGTTGCAGCGTCTGCATGGTTTCCCCAATGTACCATGCCTCGGGACATCCTTTCCTGCAGCGTATCAGGTAGACAACGTTGGCCGAGTTGCAAGAGTAGGTACCATGTACCTGGTAGATGGTGTTCTCACGTGAGATGATGGCATCCGTGTCGATGATCCGGCACGTCTTGCAGAGGTTGCAATGGCAGGGTTGTGTGGTGTCGTGGTCACTGTTCTCCTGAAGGCTGGGTAGTTTGCTGCGGACAATGGTCTGTTTGAGGTTGTGCGGTTGTTTGAAGGCAAGAAGTGGGGGTGTGGGGCTGGCCTTGGTGAGATGTTCGTCTTCATCAATGACATGTTGAAGGCTCCGGAGGAGATGCCGTAGCTTCTCCGCTCCGGGGAAGTACTGGACGACGAAGGGTACTCTGTCTACCGTGTCCCGTGTTTGTCTTCTGAGGAGGTCGGTGCGGTTTTTCGCTGTGGCGCGTTGGAACTGTCGATCGATGAGTCGAGCGCCATATCCTGTTCTTATGAGGGCATCTTTCAGCGTCTGGAGGTGTCTGTTGCGGTCCTCCTCATCCGAGCAGATCCTGTGTATACGGAGGGCTTGTCCGTAGAGGATGGCTTCTTTAACGTGTTTAGGGTGGAAGCTGGAGAAGTGGAGCATCGTGAGGTTATCCATGGGCTTGCGGTACAGTGAGGTGCTGAGGTGACCGTCCTTAATGGAGATGCGTGTGTCCAAGAATGCAACCGATTCCGGAGAGTAGTCCATGGTGAGTCTGATGGTGGGATGGAACTTGTTGATGTCATCATATAGTTGTTTCAGTGATTGTTCACCATGAGTCCAAAGGAAGAAAATGTCATCGATGTATCTAGTGTATAGCATCGGTTGAAGGTCCTGTGTGGTGAAGTAGTCTTGTTCGAACCTGTACATGAAGATGTTGGCATATTGAGGTGCGAATTTGGTCCCCATGGCTGTTCCGTGTGTCTGGATGAAGAACTGGTTGTTGAAGGTGAAGACATTGTGGTCCAGGATGAAGCGGATGAGTTGTAAAATTGCATCTGGAAACTGGCAGTTGTCAGCGTTGAGTACTGAGGCCGTTGCAGCAATGCCATCATCGTGGGGGATGCTGGTGTAGAGAGCCGAGACATCCATTGTGACGAGGAGTGCTCCTGGTTCAACTGCTCCATGTGTGCCGAGTTTCTGTAGGAAGTCCGTAGTGTCGCGACAAAAGCTGGGGGTTCTTTGAACAATGGGTTTCAGGATGCCCTCGACATAGCCGGAGAGGTTCTCGCACAGGGTTCCATTGCCTGAAATGATGGGACAGCCGGGTGTGTTTGCCTTGTGTATCTTCGGGAGGCAGTAGAGATCTCCAACGCGGGGAGTACGTGGGATGAGAGCACGGAGGGTGCTCTGAAGGTCTGGATCAAAGGTCTTGATCAGAGTGTTGAGTTGACGGGTGTGTTCTTTGGTCGGATCTGTGGGTAACTGTCTGTAGTGTTCCTCGTTGTTCAGTTGTCGGTACACTTCTTTGCAGTAATCCGTTCTGTTCAGTATGACGATGGCCCCTCCTTTGTCTGCTGGTTTGATGACAATGTTGCGGTTGGTCTTGAGAGCGTGGGTGGCGTTGCATTGTGCTTGGGTGATGTTCGGGGCTGTCTTGTGAGTGCGGCTGATGAATTTGGTGTTGATGCACCTCCTGATGGCTTGGGCATACATGTCAAGTCGAGGGCAGCGGCCTTCCGGAGGAGTCCAATTCGACTCTTTCCTCTTCGGTTGCACTGTGGATCTCTCTGTCGGCTGTTCCGGTTCATCGGCTGTCTCACTGTGTTCACTGTTGGCCTCTTGGGGTTTGTGGAAGAACTCCCGCAGCCTCATTCGCCTGATGAATTCCTGTGTGTCTGCTGTGAGACTGATGGGGTCTATTTTGGTGGTGGGGCAAAAATTGAGCCCTCAGCTGAGAACTTCGATTTCATCTGGTTGAAGTGTGTAGTCCGACAAGTTGACACTGGACTTCCCTGCAGTGGTACTGTTTTCTACTGTGGTACCGGGGGAGGCTCGGTTGCTGCTGGTGGTGATGCCGAGTTTCTCAAGTTTCCTGTTCTTGATGTGCATGTAGATGGTGTAGTTCCTTTGTCTCGTCTGCTTGGCAGAGTTTCACAGCTAGTCTGTGTCCTGAGCGCAAGTTCAGAATATGGATTCTATCTTGGTTTCCAGGCTGCGGCGTTTGCTGTAGAGCTGGTGTATGAGGTGGTTGAGGAACAAAGTCTCTCAGCGTAGTCTGTGTTATAGGTTGACCTGAGTGGGTTCGTGATCTGTAGTCCTTTCGGTCAAAGACAGAGGGTAGCAGTGGAAAGGTGCGTTTCTGAATGGAGGGCTGTGGCAAGTGACGTTCCTCAGGGATCAGTGCTGGGACCTTTGCTATTTGTAATATATATATATATAAATGATTTGGAGGAAAATGTAACTGGTTTGATTCGTAAGTTTGCAGATGACACAACCGTTGATAGAGTTGCGGATAGTGATGAAGACCATCAGAGGATACAGGATATAGATCGGTTGGAGACTTGGGCGGAGAGATGGCAGATGGAGTTTAATCCGGACAAATGTGAGGTCATGCATTTTGGAAGGTCTAATACAGAAGGTAATATACAGTAAATGGCGGAACCCTTAAGAGTATTGATAGGCAGAGGGACCTGGGTGTACAGGTACACAGGTCACTGATAGTGGCAATGCAGGTGGAGAAGGTAGTCAAGAAGGCATACGGCACGCTTGCCGGGGCACTGAGTTTAAAAATTATCAAATCATGCTTTATAGAACCTTAGTTAGGCCGCACAGAAGGATGGGGAGGCTTTGGAGATGGTACAGAAAAGATTTACCAGGATGTTTCCTGGTATGGAGGGCATTAGCTATGAGGAGAGGTTGGAGGAACTTGGTTTGTTCTCACTGGAACGACGGAGGTTGAGGGGCGACCTGATAGAAGTCTACAAGATTGAGGGAGGCATGGACAGAATGGATAGCCAAAACCTTTTTCCCAGGGTGGAAGAGTCAATTACTAGGGGGCATAGGTTTAAGGTGCAAGGGGCAAGTTTTAAAGGTGATGTACGAGGCAGGTTTTTTTTTTACACAGAGGGTGGTGGGTGCCTGGAACTCGCTGCTGGGGGAGGTAGTGGAAGCGGATACGATAGTGAGCTTTAAGGGGTGTCTGGACAAATACATGAATAGGATGGGAATGGAGAGATATGACCCCAGAAAAGGAGGGGGTTTTAGTTAAGTCAGGCAGCATGGTCGGTGCAGGCTTGGAGGGCCGAAGGGCCTGTTCCTGTGCTGTAATTTTCTTTGTTCTTTGAAAGAGATACAAACGTCCAAAGATGTGCGGGTTAGGTTGATTGGCCATGCTAAAAATTGCCCTTAGTTTCCTGAGATGTGTAGGTTAGAGGGATTAGTGGATAAATATATGGGGGTAGGGCCTGGGTGGGATTGTGGTAGGTGCAGACTCGATGGGCCGAATGGTCTCTTTCTGTACTGTAGGGTTTCTATGATTCTATCTGAGGTCACGTACCAACCGACTCAAGAACAGCTTCTTCCCTGCTGCCATTAGACTTTTGAATGGACCTACCCCGCATTAAGTTGATCTTTCTCTACACCCTAGCTATGACTGTAACACTACATTCTGCATCCTCTCCTTTCCTTCTCTATGAGTGGTATGCTCTATCTGTATAGCACACAAGAAACAATACTTTTCACTGTATGCTAATACATGCGACAATAATAAATCAAATCCCTCAGTACTGACTATTATAGTGCACCGCCACATCGGTGCTGACTCCATTACAGTACGGCGGCCCCTCGGTGCTGACTCCATTACAGTGCGGCGCCTCCTCCGTGCTGACTCCATTACAGTGCGGCACCCCCTCGGTGCTGACCATTACAGTGCAGCGCCCCCTCGGTGCTGCCTCCGTTACAGTACAGCACTCCCTCGATGCTGACTCTATTATAGTACAGCACTCCCTCGATGCTGACTCTATTACAGTACAGCACTCCCTCGATGCTGACTCTATTACAGTACAGCACTCCCTCGATGCTGACTCTATTACAGTAGAGTGCTCCCTCGGTGCTGGCGCTATTACAGTTCAGTGCACCCTCGGTGCTGGCTCTATTACAGTACAGCACTCCCTCGATGCTGACTCTATTACAGTAGAGTGCTCCCTCGGTGCTGACACTATTAAATACAGTGCTCCCTCGGTGCTGACTCTATTACAGTACAGTGCTCCCTAAGGTGCTGACTCTATTACAGTACACTGCTCCCTCGGTACTGAGTCTATTACTGTCCAGGGCTCCCTCGGTGCTGGCTCTATTACTGTACAGTGCTCCCTCGGTGCTGGCTCTATTACAGTACAGTGCTCCCTCGGTGCTGACACTATTACAGCAGAGTGAGCGCTCGGTGCTGACACTATTACAGTACAGTGCTCCCTCGCTGCTGACTCTATTCCAGTACAGTGCTCCCTCGGTGCAGACTCTATTACAGTACAGTGCTCCCTCGGTGCTGGCTCTATTACAGTACAGTGCTCCCTCGGTGCTGACTCTATTACAGTAGTGCTCCCTCGGTGCTGACTCTATTACAGTAGTGCTCCCTCAGTGCTGACTCTATTACAGTACAGTGCTCCCTCGGTGCTGGCTCTATTACTGTACAGTGCACCCTCGGTGCTGGCTCTATTACAGTGCAGTGCTCCCTCAGTGCTGACTCTATTACAGTACAGTGCTCCCTCGGAGCTGGCTCTATTACAGTACAGTGCTCCCTCGGTGCTGACTCATTACAGTGCTCCCTCGGTGCTGGCTCTATTACAGTACAGTGCTCCCTCGGTGCTGGCTCCATTACAGTACAGTGCTCCCTCGGTGCTGACTCTATTACAGTACAGTGCTCCCTCGGTGCTGACTCTATTACAGTACAGTGCTCCCTCGGTGCTGACTCTATTACAGTACAGTGCTCCCTCGGTGCTGACTCTATTACAGTACAGTGCTGACTCTATTACAGTACAGTGCTCCCTCGGTGCTGACTCTATTACAGTACAGTGCTGACTCTATTACAGTACAGTGCTCCCTCGGTGCTGACTCTATTACAGTACAGTGAGCGCTCGGTGCTGACTATTACATTACAGTGCTCCCTCGGTGCTGACTCTATTACAGTACAGTGCTCCCTCAGTGCTGACTCTATTACAGTACAGTGAGCGCTCGGTGCTGACTCTATTACATTACAGTGCTCCCTCAGTGCTGACTCTATTACAGTACAGTGCTCCCTCGGTGCTGGCTCTATTACAGTACAGTGCTCCCTCGGTGCTGGCTCTATTACAGTACAGTGCTCCCTCGGTGCTGACTCTACTACAGTACAGTGCTCCCTCGGTGCTGACTCTATTACAGTACAGTGCTCCCTCGGTGCTGACTCTATTACAGTACAGTGCTCCCTCGGTGCTGACTCTATTACAGTACAGTGCTCCCTCGGTGCTGACTCTATTACAGTACAGTGCTCCCTCGGTGCTGACTCTATTACAGTACACCCTCGGTGCTGACTCTATTACAGTACAGTGAGCGCTCAGTGCTGACTCTATTACAGTATAGTGCTCCCTCGGTGCTGACTCTATTACAGTACAGTGCTCCCTCAGTGCTGACTCTATTACAGTACAGTGCTGACTCTATTACAGTACAGTGAGCGCTCGGTGCTGACTCTATTACAGTACAGTGCTCCCTCGGTGCTGACTCTATTACAGTACAGTGCTCCCTCGGTGCTGACTCTATTACAGTACAGTGCTCCCTCGGTGCTGACTCTATTACAGTACAGTGCTCCCTCAGTGCTGACTCTATTACAGTACAGTGCTCCCTCAGTGCTGACTCTATTACAGTACAGTGCTCCCTCGGTGCTGACTCTATTACAGTACACCCTCGTTGCTGACTCTATTACAGTACAGTGAGCGCTCGGTGTTGACTCTATTACAGTACAGTGCTCCCTCGGTGCTGACTCTATTACAGTACAGTGCTCCCTCAGTGCTGACTCTATTACAGTACAGTGAGCGCTCGGTGCTGACTCTATTACAGTACAGTGCTCCCTCGGTGCTGACTCTATTACAGTACAGTGCTCCCTCGGTGCTGACTCTATTACAGTACAGTGCTCCCTCGGTGCTGACTCTATTACAGTACAGTGCTCCCTCGGTGCTGACTCTATTACAGTACAGTGCTCCCTCGGTGCTGACTCTATTACAGTACAGTGCTCCCTCGGTGCTGACTCTATTACAGTACAGTGCTCCCTCGGTGCTGACTCTATTACAGTACAGTGCTCCCTCGGTGCTGACTCTATTACAGTACAGTGCTCCCTCGGTGCTGACTCTATTACAGTACAGTGCTCCCTCGGTGCTGACTCTATTACAGTACAGTGCTCCCTCGGTGCTGACTCTATTACAGTACAGTGCTCCCTCGGTGCTGACTCTACTACAGTACAGTGCTCCCTCGGTGCTGACTCTATTACAGTACAGTGAGCGCTCGGTGCTGACTCTATTACAGTACAGTGAGCGCTCGGTGCTGACTCTATTACAGTACAGTGAGCGCTCGGTGCTGACTCTATTACAGTACAGTGAGCGCTCGGTGCTGACTCTATTACAGTACAGTGAGCGCTCGGTGTTGACTCTATTACAGTACAGTGCTCCCTCGGTGCTGACTCTATTACAGTACAGTGCTCCCTCGGTGCTGACTCTATTACAGTACAGTGCTCCCTCGGTGCTGACTCTACTACAGTACAGTGCTCCCTCGGTGCTGACTCTATTACAGTACAGTGAGCGCTCGGTGCTGACTCTATTACAGTACAGTGCTCCCTCGGTGCTGACTCTATTACAGTACAGTGCTCCCTCGGTGCTGACTCTATTACAGTACAGTGCTCCCTCGGTGCTGACTCTATTACAGTACAGTGCTCCCTCGGTGCTGACTCTACTACAGTACAGTGCTCCCTCGGTGCTGACTCTATTACAGTACAGTGAGCGCTCGGTGCTGACTCTATTACAGTACAGTGCTCCCTCGGTGCTGACTCTATTACAGTACAGTGTTCCCTCGGTGCTGACTCTATTACAGTACAGTGCTCCCTCGGTGCTGACTCTATTACAGTACAGTGCTCCCTCGGTGCTGACTCTATTACAGTACAGTGCTCCCTCGGTGCTGACTCTATTACAGTACAGTGCTCCCTCGGTGCTGACTCTATTACAGTACAGTGCTCCCTCGGTGCTGACTCTATTACAGTACAGTGCTCCCTCGGTGCTGACTCTATTACAGTACAGTGCTCCCTCGGTGCTGACACTATTACAGTAGTGCTCCCTCGGTGCTGACTCGATTACAGTACAGTGCTCCCTCGGTGCTGACTCTATTACAGTACAGTGCTCCCTCGGTGCTGACTCTATTACAGTACAGTGCTCCCTCGGTGCTGACTCTATTACAGTACAGTGCTCCCTCGGTGCTGACTCTATTACAGTACAGTGCTCCCTCGGTGCTGACTCTATTACAGTACAGTGCTCCCTCGGTGCTGACTCTATTACAGTACAGTGCTCCCTCGGTGCTGACTCTATTACAGTACAGTGCTCCCTCGGTGCTGACTCTATTACAGTACAGTGCTCCCTCGGTGCTGACTCTATTACAGTACAGTGCTCCCTCGGTGCTGACTCTATTACAGTACAGTGCTCCCTCGGTGCTGACTCTATTACAGTAGTGTTCCCTCGGTGCTGACTCTATTACAGTACAGTGCTCCCTCGGTGCTGACTCTATTACAGTACAGTGCTCCCTCGGTGCTGACTCTATTACAGTACAGTGCTCCCTCGGTGCTGACTCTATTACAGTACAGTGCTCCCTCGGTGCTGACTCTATTACAGTACAGTGCTCCCTCGGTGCTGACTCTATTACAGTACAGTGCTCCCTCGGTGCTGACTCTATTACAGTACAGTGCTCCCTCGGTGCTGACTCTATTACAGTACAGTGCTCCCTCGGTGCTGACTCTATTACAGTACAGTGCTCCCTCGGTGCTGACTCTATTACAGTACAGTGCTCCCTCGGTGCTGACTCTATTACAGTACAGTGCTCCCTCGGTGCTGACTCTATTACAGTACAGTGCTCCCTCGGTGCTGACTCTATTACAGTACAGTGCTCCCTCGGTGCTGACTCTATTACAGTACAGTGCTCCCTCGGTGCTGACTCTATTACAGTACAGTGCTCCCTCGGTGCTGACTCTATTACAGTACAGTGCTCCCTCGGTGCTGACTCTACTACAGTACAGTGCTCCCTCGGTGCTGACTCTATTACAGTACAGTGCTCCCTCGGTGCTGACTCTATTACAGTACAGTGCTCCCTCGGTGCTGACTCTATTACATTACAGTGCTCCCTCGGTGCTGACTCTATTACAGTACAGTGTTCCCTCGGTGCTGACTCTATTACAGTACAGTGCTCCCTCGGTGCTGACTCTATTACATTACAGTGCTCCCTCGGTGCTGACTCTATTACAGTACAGTGCTCCCTCGGTGCTGACTCTATTACAGTACAGTGCTCCCTCGGTGCTGACTCTATTACAGTACAGTGCTCCCTCGGTGCTGACTCTACTACAGTACAGTGCTCCCTCGGTGCTGACTCTATTACAGTACAGTGAGCGCTCGGTGCTGACTCTACTACAGTACAGTGCTCCCTCGGTGCTGACTCTATTACAGTACAGTGCTCCCTCGGTGCTGACTCTATTACAGTACAGTGCTCCCTCGGTGCTGACTCTATTACAGTACAGTGAGCGCTCGGTGCTGACTCTACTACAGTACAGTGCTCCCTCGGTGCTGACTCTATTACAGTACAGTGAGCGCTCGGTGCTGACTCTACTACAGTACAGTGCTCCCTCGGTGCTGACTCTATTACAGTACAGTGCTCCCTCGGTGCTGGCTCTATTACAGTACAGTGCTCCCTCGGTGCTGACTCTATTACAGTACAGTGCTCCCTCGGTGCTGACTCTATTACAGTACAGTGCTCCCTCGGTGCTGACTCTATTACAGTACACCCTCGGTGCTGACTCTATTACAGTACAGTGCTCCCTCGGTGCTGACTCTGTTACAGTACAGTGCTCCCTCGGTGCTGACTCTATTACAGTACAGTGCTCCCTCGGTGCTGACTCTATTACAGTACAGTGCTCCCTCGGTGCTGACTCTATTACAGTACACCCTCGGTGCTGACTCTATTACAGTACAGTGCTCCCTCGGTGCTGACTCTATTACAGTACAGTGCTCCCTCGGTGCTGACTCTGTTACAGTACAGTGCTCCCTCGGTGCTGACTCTATTACAGTACAGTGCTCCCTCGGTGCTGACTCTATTACAGTACAGTGCTCCCTCGGTGCTGACTCTATTACAGTACAGTGCTCCCTCGGTGCTGACTCTATTACAGTACAGTGCTCCCTCGGTGCTGACTCTATTACAGTACAGTGCTCCCTCGGTGCTGACTCTGTTACAGTACAGTGCTCCCTCGGTGCTGACTCTATTACAGTACAGTGCTCCCTCAGTGCTGACTCTATTACAGTACAGTGCTCCCTCGGTGCTGACTCTATTACAGTACAGTGCTCCCTCGGTGCTGACTCTATTACAGTACAGTGCTCCCTCAGTGCTGACTCTATTACAGTACAGTGCTCCCTCGGTGCTGACTCTATTACAGTACAGTGCTCCCTCGGTGCTGACTCTATTACAGTACAGTGCTCCCTCGGTGCTGACTCTATTACAGTACAGTGCTCCCTCGGTGCTGACTCTATTACAGTACAGTGCTCCCTCGGTGCTGACTCTATTACAGTACAGTGCTCCCTCGGTGCTGACTCTATTACAGTACAGTGAGCGCTCGGTGCTGACTCTATTACAGTACAGTGCTCCCTCGGTGCTGACTCTATTACAGTACAGTGCTCCCTCGGTGCTGACTCTATTACAGTACAGTGCTCCCTCGGTGCTGACTCTATTACAGTACAGTGCTCCCTCGGTGCTGACTCTATTACAGTACAGTGCTCCCTCGGTGCTGACTCTATTACAGTACAGTGCTCCCTCGGTGCTGACTCTATTACAGTACAGTGCTCCCTCGGTGCTGACTCTATTACAGTACAGTGCTCCCTCGGTGCTGACCCTCTTACCTGCGGAAGGAGGAGCAACGCCGTGATCGAAGGCCGCCTGTCAGCGCAGGCGCAATGACTTCACTCGGCGCCCGGAACCCGAGGCTGTGCGCGCGAGACCAACGGTCAACCAACGGCTACCGGTCCTCACTGCGCCTGCGCAGTATGTCCTAGAGGCTGCCGGGAAGTGTAGTCGTTGAGCAAGGGGAGCGGGATGACAACAGTGTCCCCGCGCAGTGGCTGCCGGGAGTTGTAGTCCATTAGCGAGGGAGGGCGGGAAGACAACACGGTCCCCACGCAGAGCATGCTGGGGGTTGTAGTCCGTGAGTCTCAAGGTGGGAGAGGGAGTTGTCTCAGAGACCATGGAAGAGAAGGCTGAGGGAGATAGCGGGAGAGGGAGAGATGGAGCTGAGGGGTAGACAGAGAGAGAGAGAGACCTCTTTTTTAGGTCAAACCAAGTAAACAAACTCAAATTAAATCAGGAGAGAGAGATGAAGCTGAGGGATAGACACAGAGAGAGAGATAGGGATGAAGCTGAGGAATAGACAGAGAGAGGGCGAGAAAGGATGGTATTGAGAGTAATAAAACAGGACAAGTCTGAGAGGTGAACAGACAGGATTGTTGATTCTGTCAGTCTGATGGGGGGGGGGGGGGGGAATTGGCTTGAAAATGGAGAAGACATTTCAGAAGCACTGGCATGGAGCATTGCAAAATCAGAACAGATGTAACGAGCACAGAGAAACTGGGAGAATGAAATAGAGTCGCTACAAGAAGTCTGGTGTGAGAAGATGTAGCCACAGCAGCTATGGGTTCTGTGAGCTTGCAATAAATATTAGTTGATAGTTTGTCATCAGGAATGGACATGGAGAAGTTGAAAGGAAACGTGGGGGAAGAACCATGTCAGGCTGAGGGATGGGTGAAAGATGCAAGGAAAGTTGATGAAATTTTCCTGACAGCAATGCAGCCCTCACTGTACCGGAAATAGAGGCGAGGGAGTCGATCTGGCTTAGGACTGTGACAAGGAATGTTCCACATATCTCATGAGAAACAGAGAAAAACATGCTGGTTAGGGTGCATTGGCCGTGCTAAATTATCCCTCGGTGTACCCGAACAGGTGCCGGAGTGTGGCAACTAGGGGATTTTCACAGTAACTTCATTTCAGTGTTAATGTCAGCCTTACTTGTGACACTAATAAGCAAAACAGGCATTGCTAGGAGCTATGTAGATTCCTAAAGCAACAGCTTCCATTCGGAGGAAGAGTTTGTGGGGTAATAGTTCAATGTGGGAAGAGGTTCAGCGAGATGGAGGAGGCTGGTGTTGGGTGAGAACTGGCTGGCTTTCCATTCAAGGCAGTAGCGGAATGTCCTCGGAACATTCTGGTAGGGTGATGTAGGTGCAGGAGCGTTGAAAATCGATGGTGAAAAGGAGATGGTTTGGGCCAAAAAGCTGGAAACTGCTAAAGTAATGTAGAAACATAGAAAATAGGTGCAGGAGTAGGCCATTCGGCCCTTCGAGCCTGCTCCGCCATTCATGGCTGATCGTGCATTTCCAGTATCCCTCTCCTGCTTTCTCTCCATATCCCTTCATCCCATTAGCCACAAGGGCCACGTCCAGCTCCCTCTTGAACATATTTAACCAACTGGCCCAACAGCTTTCACTGGTAGAGAATTCCACAGCTTCACAACTCTTTGAGTGAAGAGGCTCTTCCTCATCTCAGTCCTGTATGTCTGGCACAGTGGGTCAGCACTGCTGCCCCACAGCGCCAGAGACCCGGGTTCGATTCCCGGCTTGGGTCACCGTCTGTGTGGAGTCTGCACGTTCTCCCCCGTGTCTGCGTGGGTTTCCTCCGGGTGCTCCGGTTTCTTCCCACAGTATGAAAAACGTGCTGGTTAGTTGCCGTGCTAAATTTTCCCTCAGTGTACCCCGTGCACAGGTGCTGGATTGTGGCGACTAGGGGAATTTCACAGTAACTTCATTGCAGTGTCAATGTAAGCCTACTTGTGACACTAATAAATAAACTTTAACTTTATTCTTAGACTGTGACCCGAGTTCTGGACTTCCCCAACATCAGGAACATTCTTCCCACATCTAGCCTGTCCAGTACCATCAGAATTTTAAATGTTTCTATGAGATCCCTCTCATTCTTCTAAATTCCAGTGAGTACAAGCCTAGTCAATCCAGTAACGGAGGCTGTTGAAAGAGTATCAGGTGTAGGTTGTATCAGTTGTTGGCAAAATTCTAGAATCCATCGTTAAGGATGAGATTTCTAAATTCTTGGAAGTGCAGGGTCGGATTAGGACAAGTCAGCATGGATTTAGTAAGGGGAGGTCGTGCCTGACAAACCTGTTAGAGTTCTTTGAAGAGATAACAAATAGGTTAGACCAAGGAGAGCCAATGGATGTTATCTATCTTGACTTCCAAAAGGCCTTTGACAAGGTGCCTCACGGGAGACTGCTGAGTAAAATAAGGGCCCATGGTATTCGAGGCAAGGTACTAACATGGATTGACGATTGGCTGTCAGACAGAAGGCAGAGAGTTGGGATAAAAGGTTCTTTCTCAGAATGGCAACCGGTGACAAGTGGTGTCCCACAGGGTTCAGTGTTGGGGCCACAGCTGTTCTCTTTATATATTAACGATCTAGATGACGGGACTGGGGGCATTCTGGCCAAGTTTGCCGATGATACAAAGATAGGTGGAGGGGCAGGTAGTATTGAGGAGGTGGGGAGGCTGCAGAAAGATTTAGACAGTTTAGGAGAGTGGTCCAAGAAGTGGCTGATGAAATTCAACGTGGGCAAGTGCGAGGTCGTGCACTTTGGAAAAAAGAATAGAGGCATGGACTATTTTCTAAACGGTGACAAAATTCATAATGCTAAAGTGCAAAGGGACTTGGGAGTCCTAGTCCAGGATTCTCTAAAGGTAAACTTGCAGGTTGAGTCCGTAATTAAGAAAGCAAATGTAATGTTGTCATTTATCTCAAGAGGCTTGGAATACAAAAGCAGGGATGTACTTCTGAGGCTTTATAAAGCACTGGTTAGGCCCCATTTGGAGTACTGTGAGCAATTTTGGGCCCCACACCTCAGGAAGGACATACTGGCACTGGAGCGGGTCCAGCGGAGATTCACACGGATGATCCCAGGAATGGTAGGCCTGACATACGATGAACGTCTGAGGATCGTGGGATTATATTCATTGGAGTTTAGGAGGTTGAGGGGAGATCTGATAGAAACTTACAAGATAATGAACGGCTTAGATAGGAGGGACGTAGGGAAGTTGTTTCCATTAACAGGGGAGACTAGGACGCGGGGGCACAGCCTTAGAATAAAAGGGAGTCACTTTAGAACAGAGATGAGGAGAAATTTCTTCAGCCAGAGAGTGGTGGGTCTGTGGAATTCATTACCACAGAGGGCTGTGGAGGCCGAGACGTTGAGCGTCTTCAAGACAGAAATTGATAAATTCTTGATTTCTCGAGGAATTAAGGGCTATGGGGAGAGAGCGGGTAAATGGAGTTGAAATCAACCATAATTGAATGGTGGAGTGGACTCGATGGGCCGAATGGCCTTACTTCCGCTCCTATGTCTTATGGTCTTAGGTGAGCAGAGGCTGAACGAGAGGAGAAAAAAACAAGCAATTTCTGTGGAGCAAGAACCAGCTGAAAGAAGGGATAGAACATTACAGCTCAGTACAGGCCCTTCGGCCCTCGGTGTTGTGCCGACCAGTGAAACCAATCTAAAGCCCCTCTAACCGACACTATTCCAATATCATCCATATGTTTATCCAATGACCATTTGAATGCTCTTAATGTTGGTGAGTCCACTCCTGCTGCACGCAGGGCATTCCACGCCCTTACTACTCTCTTGAGTGAAGAACCTACCTCTGACATCTGTCCTATATCTATCACCCCTCAATTTAAAGCTATGTCCCCTTGTGTTAGCCATCACCATCCGAGGAAAAAGGCTCTCACTATCCACCCTATCTAATCCTCTGATCATCTTGTATGCCTCTATTAAAATCTACCTGGGAAGTCCTGTTTAATCACCTGGGGATGGGGGTGGAAAGGGGCTGTCAGGGGGCTGGGGGAACTGTGAGGTTGGAGACCATGGAAGGAAGATCTCCAGAGGGGTTGAGATCGGTGACAATGACCGGTAAACAATGAATTGATCTTTGGTGCTGGGGTCATGATCCGGTGGTGGGGAGGAAGTGTCAGAAAGCTGACATTCAGCCCCTGCTAGGTAGGGATCGGTTCTTGTCAGCAGAATATTAACTTGGACCTAAGAGAGCAGAATGCAGCGAATTCTGAAAGGGGTTAATTACAATGAGTGAGGGGAGGGGATCATGATGTGGAGATGTCGGCGTTGGACTGGGGTAAACACAGTAAGAAGTCGTTAACAACACCAGGTTAAAGTCCAACAGGTTTATTTGGTAGCAAACGCCACTAGCTTTCGGAGGGCAGCAGAGAAATGGAAATGGTCAATGTCACACCAGCAATTCTCAATGGAAGGATGGACAGAGGATCGGAAGGCAAAGCGGGTGTGTGAGCCAGGGAGAAGCAGAATTCCGAAAACAGGAGGAAGGATCCGCTGTATGTGGAGGAGTCGGGGGAAGACAATCGGTCAAAGAGGTGGGCACAAAATGTCTACCTGGTTTCCTCCGGGTGCTCCGGTTTCCTCCCACAGTCCAGAGATACATAGAACATAGAACAGTACAGCACAGAACAGGCCCTTCGGCCCACGATGTTGTGCCGAGCTTTATCTGAAACCAAGATCAAGCTATCCCACTCCCTATCATCCTGGTGTGCTCCATGTGCCTATCCAATAACCGCTTAAATGTTTCTAAAGTGTCTGACTCCACTATCACTGCAGGCAGTCCATTCCACACCCCAACCACTCTCTGCGTAAAGAACCTACCTCTGATATCCGTCCTGTATCTCCCACCACGAACCCTATAGTTATGCCCCCTTGTAATAGCTCCATCCACCCGAGGAAATAGTCTTTGAACGTTCACTCTATCTATCCCCTTCATCATTTTATACACCTCTATTAAGTCTCCCCTCAGCCTCCTCCGCTCCAGAGAGAACAGCCCTAGCTCCCTCAACCTTTCCTCATATGACCTACCCTCCAAACCAGGCAGCATCCTGGTAAATCTCCTCTGCACTCTTTCCAGCGCTTCCACATCCTTCTTATAGTGAGGTGACCAGAACTGCACACAATATTCCAAATGTGGTCTCACCAAGGTCCTGTACAGTTGCAGCATAACCCCACGGCTCTTAAACTCCAACCCCCTGTTAATAAAAGCTAACACACTATAGGCCTTCTTCACAGCTCTATCCACTTGAGTGGCAACCTTTAGAGATCTGTGGATATGGACCCCAAGATCTCTCTGTTCCTCCACAGTCTTCAGAACCCTACCTTTGACCCTGTAATCCACATTTAAATTAGTCCTACCAAAATGAATCACCTCACATTTATCAGGGTTAAACTCCATTTGCCATTTTTCAGCCCAGCTTTGCATCCTATCTATGTCTCTTTGCAGCCTACAACAGCCCTCCACCTCATCCACTACTCCACCAATCTTGGTGTCATCAGCAAATTTACTGATCCACCCTTCAGCCCCCTCCTCTAAGTCATTAATAAAAATCACAAAGAGCAGAGGACCAAGCACTGATCCCTGCGGCACACCGCTAGCAACCTGCCTCCAATCCGAAAATTTTCCATCGACCACCACCCTCTGTCTTCGGTCAGACAGCCAGTTACCTATCCAATCGGCCAACTTTCCCTCTATCCCACACCTCCTCACTTTCATCATAAGCCGACCATGGGGGACCTTATCAAACGCCTTACAAAAATCCATGTATATGACATCAACTGCCCTACCTTCATCAACACACTTAGTTACCTCCTCAAAAAATTCTATCAAATTTGTGAGGCACGACTTGCCCTTCACGAATCCGTGCTGACTATCTCGGATTAATCCGCATCTTTCTAAATGGTCGTAAATCCCATCCCTAAGGACCCTTTCCATCAATTTACCAACCACCGAAGTAAGACTAACCGGTCTATAATTACCAGGGTCATTTCTATTCCCTTTCTTAAACAGAGGAACAACATTCGCCATTCTCCAGTCCTCTGGCACCATCCCCGTGGACAGCGAGGACCCAAAGATCAACGCCAAAGGCTCTGCAATCTCATCCCTTGCCTCCCACAGAATCCTAGGATACATTTCATCAGGCCCAGGGGACTTATCGACCTTCAGTTTATTCAAAACTGCCAAGACATCCTCCCTCCGAACATCTATTTCCTCCAGCCTATTAGCCTGTAACACCTTCTCTTCCTCAAAAACATGGCCCCTCTCCTTGGTGAACACTGAAGAAAAGTATTCATTCATCACCTCGCCTATCTCTACTGACTCCATACACAAGTTCCCACTACTGTCCTTGACCGGCCCTAACCTCACCCTGGTCATTCTTTTATTCCTCACATAAGAGTAAAAAGCCTTGGGGTTTTCCTTGATCCGACCCGCCAAGGACTTCTCATGTCCCCTCCTAGCTCTCCTAAGCCCCTTTTTCAGCTCATTCCTTGCTAACTTGTAACCCTCAATCGAGCCATCTGAACCTTGTTTCCTCATCCCTACATAAGCTTCCCTCTTCCTTTTCACAAGACATTCCACCTCTTTCGTGAACCATGGTTCCCTCACTCGGCCATTTCCTCCCTGCCTGACAGGAACATACCTATCAAGGACATCCAGTATTTGTTCCTTGAAAAAGTTCCACTTTTCATCAGTGCCTTTCCCTGACAGTTTCTGTTCCCAACTTATGCCCCCTAATTCTTGCCTAATCGCATCATAATTACCCCTCCCCCAATTGTAAACCTTGCCCTGCCGTACGGCCCTATCCCTCTCCATTGCAATTACAAAAGACACCGAATTGTGGTCACTATCTCCAAATTGCTCTCCCACAACCAAATCTAACACTTGGCCCGGTTCATTTCCCAGTACCAAATCCAATGTGGCCTCACCTCTAGTCGGCCCATCCACATATTGTGTCAGGAAACCCTCCCGCACACACTGCACAAAAACTGCCCCATCCAAACTATTTGACCTACAAAGGTTCCAATCAATATTTGGAAAGTTAAAGTCCCCCATGACAACTACCCTGTGACCCCCACACATATCCATAATCTGCTTAGCAATTTCTTCCTCCACATCTCTATTACTATTTGGGGGCCTATAGTCAACTCCTAGCAACGTGACCGCTCCTTTCCTATTTCTAACTTCAGCCCATATTATGTGCGGGTTTGGTGGATTGACCGTGCTAAATTGCCCCTTAGTTTCCCAAAGACCTGTAAGTTAGGCGGATTAGCCATGCTAAATGTGTGGGGCACAGGGATAGGACGGGGTGGCGGGCCTGGATAAGATACTCAGAGAGTTGCTGCAGGCTCGATGGGCTGAATGGCTTCCTCCTGCACTGGAGGGATTCTATCAGGAACTCATTGCCGTGCTGAACAAAAAAATGAATTGAGACGAGCTGGGGTTGCGGGGTGAAAGTTTGCTGGGGACTGATGGTCCAGAATTGGAAAGGCAAGGTGAGAGCGGGTTATGAAAATACAGAAAGGGTGAGATTGGAAGGAGGGGGATTCGATCAGACATTGGTCGCCAGGAGAGGCCGGGAATCGGGGCCTGATGGGGTGTCAATTGTTTTGGACTATCAGAGCACAGGCACAGTCAGGAGCCTCATCTCTTCTCAAAATGTATTCGATGACAGTCCATCTCTCACCCCTCTGGAACTGGATCCAGTCAGAGTTATATCTCCGCCCCTCTGGAATTGGATCCAGTCAGAGTTATATCTCTGCCCCCTCTGGAACTGGATCCAGTGAGAGTTACATCTCTACCCCCTCTGGAACTGGATCCAGTGAGAGTTGTATCTCCGCCTCCTCTGGAACTGGGTCCAGTGAGAGATAGATTTCCCTCTACTCTGGAATTGGATCCAGTGAGAGTTATATCTCCGCCCCCTCTGGAACTGGATCCAGTGAGAGTTATATCTCCACCCCCGCTGGAACTGGATCCAGTGAGAGTTATATCTCCGCCCCTCTGGAATTGGATCCAGTCAGAGTTATATCTCTGCCCCCTCTGGAACTGGATCCAGTGAGAGTTGTATCTCCGCCCCCTCTGTCCAGTGAGAGATAGATTTCCCTCTACTCTGGAATTGGATCCAGTGAGAGTTAAATTTTCTCCCTCTCTGGAACTGGATCCAGTGAGAGTGACATCACCGCCTCCTCTGGAACTGGATCCAGTGAGAGTTAGACTTCCACCCCCTTCCCAACTGGATCCAGTGAGAGTCAGGATCTCCAACCCCTCCGGAACTGGATCCAGTGAGAGGCAAGTTCTTCACTGCCTCTCAACTGGATCCAGTGAGAGTCAGGATCTCCATCCCCTCTGGAACTGGATCCAGTGAGGATCAAAATAAAAGCTAATTACTGCGGATGCTGGAATCTGAAACAAAATGCTGGAAAATCTCAGTGGGTCTTGCAGCATCTGTGGAGATAATAGGGCTGACGTTTCGAGTCTGGATGGCTTGTTGTCAGGGTGAGGGTCACATGCTTCACACCATCTGGAACTGATTTGATTTGATTTATTATTGTCACACGTATCGGGATACAGTGAAAAGTATTGTTTCTTGCGCGCTGTACAGACAAAGCATACCGTTCATAGAGTACATAAGGGAGAAGGAAAGGAGAGGGTACAGAATGTAGTGTCACAGTCATAGCTAGGGTGTAGAGAAAGATCAGTTTAATACAAGGTCGGTCCATTCAAAAGTCTGACGGCAGCAGGGAAGAAGCTGTTCTTGAGTCGGTTGGTACGTGACCTCAGACTTTTTCATCTATTTCCCGACGGAAGAAGGTGGAAGAGAGATTGTCCGGGGTGCGTGGGGTCCTTAATTATGCTGGCTGCTTTTCCCGAGGCAGCGGGAAGTGTAGACAGACTCAATGGATGGGAGGCTGGTTTGCGTGATGGACTGGGCTACATTCACGACCCTTTGTAGTTCTTTGCGGTCTTGGGCAGAGCAGGAGCCCCATACAAGCTGTGATACAACCAGAAAGAATGCTTCCTATGGTGCATCTGTAAAAGTTGGTGAGAGTCATAGCTGACATGCCAAATTTCCTTAGTCTTCTGAGAAAGTAGAGGTGTTGGTGGGGCTTTCTTAACTATAGTGTCGGCATGGGGGGGACCAGGACAGGCTGTTGGTGATCTGGGCACCTGGAAACCAGAAGCTGTCGACCATTTCTACTTTATCACTGTTGATGTAGACAGGGGCATGTCCTCCATTAAGTTTATGTTTATTAGTCACAAGTAGGCTTACATTAACACTGCAATGAAGTTACTGTGAAAATCCCCTAGTCGCCACACTCCGGCGCTTGTTCGGGTACAGTGAGGGAGAATTTAGCATGGCCAATGCACCCTAATCAGCACGTCTTTTGGACTGTGGGAGGAAACCGGAGGAAACGCACGCAGACGCGGGGAGAAAGTGCAGACTCCGCACAGACAGTGACCACAGCCGGAAATTGAACCCAGCTCCCTGGTGCTGTGAGGCGGCAGTGCTAACCACTGTACCACCGTGCCCCCTGTCGGGAGTGTTGAGGCTTCACCCTCACTGCGACCAGATCAGGGTGAGCTTTGTGGGCCTTGATACTGTGCAAAATTTTATTGAACTGAAGGTGGGCAGCTGGGCTTTGCAGCTGTGGGGGTTTCAGGCAGGACACTGGGTGGCAGTGTGGTCAGTGGAATTTTACTGAGTTTAAAACCGAACACATTTCTCCCTCTCTTCAACGTTGAAGGAAGTCAAACAGACTTAAAACTTTGCCTCTGTTTTAATTCTCTACAGATGCTGCCATCCCCTGCTGACTTTTTCCAGCATTCTCTGTTCTTGTTTCACATTCCAGCAGCAATGTTTTGCTTATTTTATTTTGATGTGACTGATTTTTCAAAGTTAAAGTGGAAATCAATTGTACCCGGAGTGACTCACTCCCGGAGCAGACTGTACCCGGAGTGATTCACTCTCGGAGCAGACGGTACCCGGAGTGACTCACTCCCGGAGCAGACTGTACCCAGAGAGACCCACTCCCGGAGCAGACTGTACCCAGATTGACTCGCTCCCGGAGCAGACGGTACCCAGAGTGACCCACTCCCGGAGCAGACTGTACCCGGAGTGACCCACTCCCGGAGCAGACTGTACCCGGAGTGACTCACTCCCGGAGCAGACTGTACCCGGAGAGACCCACTCCCGGAGTAGACTGTACCCAGATTGACTCGCTCCCGGAGCAGACTGTACCCGGAGTGACTCACTCCCAGTGGAGACTGTACCCGGAGTGACTCAGATCCGGAGCAGACTGTACCCAGTCTGACTCACTCCCGGAGCAGACTGTACCCGGAGTGACTCACTCCCGGTGCAGACTGTACCCGGAGTGACTCATGCCTGGAGCAGACGGTACCCGGCGTGAATCACTCCCGGAGTGACTCACTCCCGGAGTGACTCACTCCCGGAGCAGACAGTACCCGCTCTGACTCACACCCGGAGCTGACTGTACCCGGAATGACTCACTTCCGGAGCAGACTGTACCTGGAGTGACTCACGCCTCGAGCAGACTGTACCCGGAGTGACTCACACCGGAGCAGACTGAACCCGGAGTGACTCACTCCTGGGGCAGACGGTACCCGGAATGACTCACTACCGGAGTGACTCACTCCCGGAGCAGACAGTACACGCTCTGACTCACACCCGGAGCAGACTGTACCCGGAGTGACTAACTCCCGGAGCAGACTGTACCCGGAGTGACTCACTCCCGGAGCAGACTGTACCCGCTCTGACTCACTCCCGGAGCAGACAGTACCCGGAGTTACTCGCTCCCGGAGCAGACTGAACCCGGAGTCACTCACTCCTGGAGCAGACTGTACCCGGAGTCACTCACTCCTGGAGCAGACTGTACCCGGAGAGACTCACTCCCGGAGCAGACTGTACCCGCTCTGACTCACTCCCGGAGCAGACTGTACCCGGAGTTACTCGCTCCCGGAGCAGACTGAACCCGGAGTCACTCACTCCTGGAGCAGACTGTACCCGGAGAGACTCACTCCTGGAGCAGACTGTACCCGGTGTGACTCACTCCCGGAGCAGACTGTACCCGGAGTGACTCACTCCCGGAGCAGACTGTACCCGGACAGACCCACTCCCAGAGCAGACTGTATCCGGAGAGACTCATCCCGGAGCAGACTGTACCCGGAGTGTCTCACTCCCGGAGCAGACTGTACCCGGAGAGACTCACACCCGGAGCAGACTGTACCCGGAATGACTCACTACCGGAGTGACTCACTCCCAGTGCAGACTGTACTCGGAGTGACTCACTCCCGGAGGAGACTGTACCCGGATAGACCCACTCCCGGAGCAGACTGTACCCGGAGAGAGACATTCCCGGAGCAGACTGTACCAAAGTGACTCACTCCCGGAGCAGACTGTATCCGGAGTGACTCACTCCCGGAGCAGACTGTACCCGGAGTGATTCACTACCGGAGTGACTCACTCCCAGTGCAGACTGTACCCGGAGTGATTCACTCCCGGAGCAGACTGTACCCAGAGTGACTGACTCCTGGAGCAGACTGTACCCAGAGTGACTCACTCTCGGAGCAGACTGTACCCGGAGTGACTCAGATCCGGAGCAGACTGTACCCGGAGTGACTCACTCTCGGAGCAGACTGTACCCAGAGTGACTCACTCCCGGAGCAGACTGTTCCCGCTCTGACTCACTCCTGGAGCAGACTGTACCCGGAGTTACTCGCTCCCGGAGCAGACTGTACCCGGAGTCACTCACTCCCGGAGCAGACTGTACCCGGAGTGTCTCACTCCCGGAGCAGACCGTACCCGGAGAGACTCACTCCCGGAGCAGACTGTACCCGGAATGACTCACTACCGGAGTGATTCACTCCCGGTGCAGACTGTACTCGGAGTGACTCACTCCCGGAGCAGACTGTACCCGGAGTGACTCACTCTCGGAGCAGACTGTACCCGGAGTGAGTCACTCCCGGTGCAGACTGTACCCGGAGTGACTCACTCCCGGTGCAGACTGTACTCGGAGTGACTCACTCCTAGAGCAGACAGTACCCGGAGTGACTCACGCCTGGAGCAGACTGTACCCGGAGAGACTCACTCCCGGAGCAGACTGTACCCAGAGTGACTCACTCCTGGAGCAGACTGTACCCGGAGTGACTCACTCTCGGAGCAGACTGTACCCGGAGTGAGTCACTCCCGGTGCAGACTGTACCCGGAGTGACTCACTCCCGGTGCAGACTGTACTCGGAGTGACTCACTCCTAGAGCAGACAGTACCCGGAGTGACTCACGCCTGGAGCAGACTGTACCCGGAGAGACTCACTCCCGGAGCAGACTGTACCCAGAGTGACTCACTCCTGGAGCAGACTGTACCCGGTGTGACTAACTCCCGGAGCAGACTGTACCCAGAGTGACTCACGCCTGGAGCAGACTGTACCCGGAGTGACTCACCCCCGGAGCAGACTGTACCCGGAGTGACTCACCCCCGGAGCAGACTGTACCCGGAGTGACTCACCCCCGGAGCAGACTGTACCCGGAGTGACTCACTCCCGGAGCAGACTGTACCCGGAGTGACTCACCCCCGGAGCAGACTGTACCCGGAGTGACTCACTCCCGGAGCAGACTGTACCCAGAGAGACCCACTCCCGGAGCAGACTGTACCCGGAGTGACTCACTTCCGGAGCAGACTGTACCTGGAGTGACTCACTCCCGGAGCAGACGGTACCCGGAGTGACTCACTCCCGGAGCTGACTGTACCCGGAGTGACTCACTCCCGGAGCAGACTGTACCTGGAGTGACTCGCTCCCGGAGCAGACAGTACCTGGAGTGACTCACGCCTGGAGCAGTCTGTACCCGGAGTGACTCACCCCCGGAGCAGACTGTACCCGGAGAGACTCACTCTCGGAGCAGACGGTACCCGGAGTGACTCACTCCCGGAGCAGACTGTACCTGGAGTGACTCACTCCCGGAGCAGACTGTACCCGGAGTGACTCACTCCCGGAGCAGACTGTACCCGGAGTGACTCACTCCCGGAGCAGACTGTACCCGGAGTGACTCACTCCCGGAGCAGACTGTACCCGGAGTGACTCACTCCCGGAGCAGACTGTACCCGGTTTGATGCACTCGAATGAATTTTCCTTCAATCTGTGCCTCACTAATGGCATCTGTCTGTTGATTATTCCTATGTCTTATGGTCTTATAGCGGGTAAATGGAGTTGAAATCAACCATGATTGAATGGTGGAGTGGACTCGATGGGCCGAATGGCCTTTCTTCCGCTCCTATGTCTTATTTGTGTGTGTGTGTGTTGTGTTACTGACCTGTCTATGTTTAATATCCATCAGGGATTTGGAGTAAAAATATCGAGTGGGACTCGATTTGTTTAGTAAGCTGAGGGTCACCTTGTTTCTTTTCCTTCAGGACACTCCTGACTTCCGACAAGTGCAGTTTGACAGTTGACCACGCTGGGATTCGAGGCTGTGAATTCCGGGCTGCTGTTTGAGATGTGTGCAGGTGTGAGACGCAGGCGAGTACATTTCACATGTGAGAGTGCTGCGTCGTGTCACCAGGGCGACCTTCCCGTTGTGAGCCTGGGGAGGGAGAGTTTGTCTGCACCGACCCGTCAGGTAAATCCAGCTTGACGATGCAGCATTGAAAAAACACTGCGCAGAGAGGACTCTGGTCCCCCGACTGCCGTCTTTCAGAGCTGCAGTGCCCAGAGTCGCCTTCTGACATACATTCGTGTGCTCAATTGTCCCAACCGCCCAGAAAAGCAGCAGCCTTACAGAGATCTCAGTCAGACTGCAGTTGGCTCTTGTTAAAGAGAATCCCAGGCACATCGTACATTTGCGTGCACACATGTGGAAAGTGGGTAACCTCTCAGCAGATGGGCCTGTGCCTTTTTGACACGAGCTGCGCCAAATTCAAGTTGATTGCACATGGCCCAGTTGCTGCATTAATTTAAGATCAGCCTCCCTGTCTCAGCGCTTTGTCCTGGGTCCTGATCTTTCATCTGTGAATAGATGCGCGGAGTGGGAGTCATGCTGATGTAGTGTATAATGTTACTGGGCTAGCAATCTGAGGAAACATGAGTTCAATGCTCACTCTGCCTGGCACAGTGGTTAGCACTGCTGCCTCACAGCGCCAGGGACTGTCTGTGTGGCGTCTGCACGTTCTCCCCGTGTCTGCGTGGGTTTCCTCTGGATGCTCCGGTTTCCTCCCACTGTCCAGAGATGTGCGGGTTAGGTGGGTTGGCCATGCTAAATTGCCCCTTCGTGTCCAAAGATGTGTTTGTTAGGTGGATTGGTCATGGTAAATGCATGGAGTTACGGAGATGGGGCCCTGGTAAGATGCTCTTTTGCAGAGTTGGTGCAGACCCAATGGGCAGAATGGCCTCCTTCTGCACTCCCCGGGACACAGGTGCAGGATTTGTACATAAGGTGTGCTGACAGGACGGTGTAGCAGTGAGGTGAAGGAAAGTGTTCTGGGAGCAGCAGCAGGGTACACTGTTTCACCTGAATTGTCGTGTAATCTACAAGGTTATGGACCGAGAGTTGGAAAGTGCGATTTGGCTGGTTGGCTACTTGTCAACCCCAGTGTGGGCACAATGGGCCGAATGGCCACTTTCTATGCTGCAGTGAGAGCTCACGGGCTAACACGGGACGTGGGAAAATACTGAGCCTTTGCACAACTGTAAGACACCCGGCCCCAAAAGACCATCAGGGACTCAGTCATAACACAGGGAGTAGGCCCAGTGAGGGAACAGCAGAGGGTAGCCTCATTGCACAGAACTGGTGGGTATCTGCACCAACTGGGGCACCACCCCAGGAGACCTTGCAGCAGTGAGCAGGCTCAGTGGCTGGGGGTGTTGTCAGGGAACCCACCTCCTGCCCGCTGCAAACATCAGATTGTACCACCTCCAGCTAACCTGGGCCTCACATCTGCCGTCTCCGAGCCCGTACGGCTCTTTATTCTTTTGGGTGCATTCACCTCCACCGAAAGAGGTGCCAACTGTCTGTGCGGCCAGGGATGTGGAAACTGCCAGGGTAGGGACACTCCCCACCCAGTGGAAGTGGTCTTGTTTAAACTGGGGCTCCAGCCTAGACCAAGGCCCTGGAAGCCCCAGCAGAGGGTGAGTGGGCTGACCCAATGGCAGATGGAGTTTAATTTAGATAAATGCGAGGTGATGCATTTTGGTAGATTGAACCAGGGCAGGACTTACTCAGTTAATGGTAGGGCGTTGGGGAGAGTTACAGAACAAAGAGATCTAGGGGTACAGGTTCATCGCTCCTTGAAAGTGGAGTCACAGGTGGACAGAGTAGTGAAGAAGGCATTCGGCATGCTTGGTTTCATCGGTCAGAACATTGAATACAGGAGTTGGGACATCTTGTTGAAGTTGTACAAGACATTGGTAAGGCCACACTTGGAATACTGTGTACAGTTCTGGTCACCCTATTATAGAAAGGATATTATTAAACTAGAAAGAGTGCAGAAAAGATTTACTAGGATGTTACCGGGACTTGATGGATTGAGTTATAAGGAGAGGCTGGATAAACTGGGACTTTTTTCCCTGGAGCGCAGGAGGCTGAGGGGTGATCTTATAGAGGTCTATAAAATAATGAGGGGCACAGATCAGCTAGATAGCCAATATCTTTTCCCAAAGGTAGGGGAGTCTAAAACTAGAGGGCATAGGTTTAAGGTGAGAGGGGAGAGATACAAAAGGGTCCAGAGGGGCAATTTTTTCACACAGAGGGTGGTGAGTGTCTGGAACGAGCTGCCAGAGGTAGAACATAGAACAGTACAGCACCGAACAGGCCCTTCGGCCCACGATGTTGTGCCGAGCTTTATCTGAAACCAAGATCAAGCTATCCCACTCCCTATCATCCTGGTGTGCTCCATGTGCCTATCCAATAACCGCTTAAATGTTCCTAAAGTGTCTGACTCCACTATCACTGCAGGCAGTCCATTCCACACCCCAACCACTCTCTGCGTAAAGAACCTACCTCTGATATCCTTCCTGTATCTCCCACCACGAACCCTATAGTTATGCCCCCTTGTAATAGCTCCATCCACCCGAGGAAATAGTCTTTGAACGTTCACTCTATCTATCCCCTTCATCATTTTATAAACCTCTATTAAGTCTCCCCTCAGCCTCCTCCGCTCCAGAACAGCCCTAGCTCCCGCAACCTTTCCTCATAAGACCTACCCTCCAAACCAGGCAGCATCCTGGTAAATCTCCTCTGCACTCTTTCCAGCGCTTCCACATCCTTCCTATAGTGAGGTGACCAGAACTGCACACAATACTCCAAATGTGGTCTCACCAAGGTCCTGTACAGTTGCAGCATAACCCCACGGCTCTTAAACTCCAACCCCCTGTTAATAAAAGCTAACACACTATAGGCCTTCTTCACAGCTCTATCCACTTGAGTGGCAACCTTTAGAGATCTGTGGATATGAACCCCAAGATCTCTCTGTTCCTCCACAGTCTTCAGAACCCTACCTTTGACCCTGTAATCCACATTTAAATTAGTCCTACCAAAATGAATCACCTCACATTTATCAGGGTTAAACTCCATTTGCCATTTTTCAGCCCAGCTTTGCATCCTATCTATGTCTCTTTGCAGCCTACAACATCCCTCCACCTCATCCACTACTCCAGCAATCTTGGTGTCATCAGCAAATTTACTGATCCACCCTTCAGCCCCCTCCTCTAAGTCATTAATAAAAATCACAAAGAGCAGAGGACCAAGCACTGATCCCTGCGGCACTCCACTAGCAACCTGCCTCCAATCCGAAAATTTTCCATCGACCACCACCCTCTGTCTTCGATCAGACAGCCAGTTACCTATCCAATTGGCCAACTTTCCCTCTATCCCACACCTCCTCACTTTCATCATAAGCTGACCATGGGGGACCTTATCAAACGCCTTACTAAAATCCATGTATATCACATCAACTGCCCTACCTTCATCAACACACTTAGTTACCTCCTCAAAAAATTCTATCAAATTTGTGAGGCACGACTTGCCCTTCATGAATCCGTGCTGACTATCCCGGATTAATCCGCATCTTTCTAAATGGTCGTAAATCCCATCTCTAAGGACCTTTTCCATCAATTTACCAACCACCGAAGTAAGACTAACCGGTCTATAATTACCAGGGTCATTTCTATTCCCTTTCTTAAACAGAGGAACAACATTCGCCATTCTCCAGTCCTCTGGCACCATCCCCGTGGACAGCGAGGACCCAAAGATCAAAGCCAAAGGCTCTGCAATCTCATCCCTTGCCTCCCAAAGAATCCTAGGATAGATTTCATCAGGCCCAGGGGACTTATCGACCTTCAGTTTATTCAAAACTGCCAGGACATCCTCCCTCCGTAGTAGAGGCGGGTACAATTTTGTCTTTTAAAAAGCATTTGGATAGTTACATGGGTAAGATGGGTATAGAGGGATATTGGCCAAACGCGGGCAATTGGGATTAGTTTAGGGGTTTTTAAAAAAGGGGCGGCATGGACAAGTTGGGCCGAAGGGCCTGTTTCCATGCTGTAAACCTCTCTGACTCAGAGAGCTGGGTCCAGCCACCGTGCCATTGGACCTGAGGTTAAAGTCCACCGGGAAGGCCATGAACCTTGGGTTTTCGTTACCTGTCTGAGGATCTGGGGGCGATGTAGAAACATAGAAAAACTACAGCACAAAACAGGCCCTTCGGCCCCACAAGCTGTGCCGAACATATCCCTATAACCTAGGCCTACCTATAACCCTCCATCATGTGATTACACTGATAGGGAATGGACAGCACAGAACCAGCCAACTGATGTCTGCCAGTGTTTTTATGTTCCGCACCCCAGCTCCTTCCATCCTGCTGCATCATCCCCTGTCAGCGTAACCTTCGATTCGGACACCGAATGATGACAGCACTGGAGGTTATGAGCACTGAGTGTGCCTGTGATGTGAATGGAGTTAATGATAAGTGTCAGGTTGAATCAGGAGCAGGAGACTGGAGTTGAGGGTCAGTCCTGGGTCTGCCTGCGGGCCCCGGCACTGACTTAGTTGCCTGTGCAATGCCAGCACTTCGAACAGACTGTTCCAGCCCTGTGGCTCGTGTGAGTGTGCAGCGCAGAGTCTGACACTGCTCCGAGCTGGGGGGCGGGGGGGGGGGGTGTACGCACGTTCTGCTCCCCTGCCTCCTCCCACAGACCCTCCTCACGACACCCAGGACGGCCCACCTCCGCCACCCATCAGTCAGATGATAATCTAAAGTGCCATGGATTTATTGACCTCGATATACAGACCAGACTCTCCCCGAGCTTATTCCTGAAGGCGGGAGTTGCATGTTGGAGTCGAGTTGTGGGAGGGGAGGGGCTGATTGAAACTGGAATCTGTCCCAATTAAAAACAGAACGATGGCAGTACACAGCAGGTCATCCGACAGGGTGGTGGTGAGATGGGGGGGAAGAGATAGCTCAAGTGTTTCTCACTGGCTCTATGTTAGGCTCCTGCCACACACTCTCCCTGGGGTGCTATAGAGCAAGGTTCTGTTCTCAGGGGGTTCGCTGAGCTGACCCTGGGAGCTGAACCACATGGAGGGAAGGGCGGTGAGAACAAAGAACAAAGAACAGTACAGCACAGGAAACAGGCCCTTCGGCCCTCCAAGCCTGTGCCGCTCCTTGGTCCAACTAGACCAATCGTTTGTATCCCTCCATTCCCAGGCTGCTCATGTGACTATCCAGGTAAGTCTTAAACGATGTCAGCGTGCCTGCCTCCACCACCCTACTTGGCAGCGCATTCCAGGCCCCCACCACCCTCTGTGTAAAAAACGTCCCTCTGAGTGGGAGAAGTGAACCAACGAGTGTCCCTGCTCTTCATCACTCGCAAGAGACTGCTGTTTCTGTGTCAATATCAGGATTCGGTGTGGATGCGTTTCCCACTTGCCCTTGGTGAAATATCCCACTGGGACTGTCCCAGAACACACACTTAGAAGGTCATTAGAATGGGGTCCCTGGAATGAAGAGCTTGTCGTATGAGAAACGGTTGAGGACTCTGGGTCTGTCCTCGTTGGAGTTTAGAAGGTTGACAGGGGGATCTTATTGAAACTTACAGGATACTGCGAGGCCTGGATAGAGTGGACGTGGAGAGGATGTTTCCACGACCAGGAAAAACTAGAACCAGAGGGCACAGCCTCAGGCTAAAGGGACGATCCTTTAAAACAGAGATGAGGAGGAATTTCTTCAGCCAGAGAGTGGTGAATGTGGGGAACTCTTTGCCGCAGAAGGCTGTGGAGGCCGGGTCATTGAGTGTCTTTAAGACAGAGATAGATACTCTCACTGGGGTACAGGGTCCCCGTCCTCTCATGAAGGTGCTGACTCTCACTGGGGTACAGAGTCCCCCTCCTCTCCTGAAGGTGCTGACTCTCACTGGGATACAGGGTCCCCCCTCCTCTCCTGAAGGTGCTGACTCTCACTGGGGTACAAGGTCCCCCCTCCTCTCCTGAAGGTGCTGACTCTCACTGGGGTACAGGGTCCCCCCTCCTCTCCTGAAGGTGCTGACTCTCACTGGGGTACAGGGTCCCCCCTCCTCTCCTGAAGGTGCTGACTCTCACTGGGGTACAGGGTCCCCCCTCCTCTCCTGAAGGTGCTGACTCTCACTGGGGTACAGGGTCCCCCTCCTCTCCTGAAGGTGCTGACTCTCACTGGGGTACAGGGTCCCCCCTCCTCTCCTGAAGGTGCTGACTCTCACTGGGGTACAGGGTCCCCCCTCCTCTCCTGAAGGTGCTGACTCTCACTGGGGTACAGGGTCCCCCCTCCTCTCCTGAAGGTGCTGACTCTCACTGGGGTACAGGGTCCCCCCTCCTCTCCTGAAGGTGCTGACTCTCACTGGGGTACAGGGTCCCCCCTCCTCTCCTGAAGGTGCTGACTCTCACTGGGGTACAGAGTCCCCCTCCTCTCCTGAAGGTGCTGACTCTCACTGGGGTACAGAGTCCCCCTCCTCTCCTGAAGGTGCTGACTCTCACTGGGGTACAGGGTCCCCCCTCCTCTCCTGAAGGTGCTGACTCTCACTGGGGTACAGGGTCCCCCCTCCTCTCCTGAAGGTGCTGACTCTCACTGGGGTACAGGGCCCCCCTCCTCTCCTGAAGGTGCTGACTCTCACTGGGGTACAGGGCCCCCCTCCTCTCCTGAAGGTGCTGACTCTCACTGGGGTACAGGGTCCCCCTCCTCTCCTGAAGGTGCTGACTCTCACTGGGGTACAGGGTCCCCCCTCCTCCCCTGAAGGTGCTGACTCTCACTGGGGTACAGGGTCCCCCCTCCTCCCCTGAAGGTGCTGACTCTCACTGGGGTACAGGGTCCCCCCTCCTCCCCTGAAGGTGCTGACTCTCACTGGGGTACAGCCCATTCTCCGCTCGTAAAGATTGCAGACACTTCCCGAGCAGCTGTTGTGAATTGATATTAGTGGTGGCCTGAGACGGGGGAAGTGAATCTTTGTAGCCCCTTTTAGATTCAGTCGCAGAATTACCTGAGAGACACTGGGTGGCAGTTCCTGCCCCGGGCCCGCACCTGGTCTGCGTTTCTGTTACACGGGGTCAAGATCCGACCTTGCAAGTCTCGAGAGGCCACAGCTGCGGGACCTGGCATTAATCCCAAACGATGTGATCATTATTAGATCTGATTAGTCAAAGTGTTTTGAGACAAAATGGCCCATTCCTGAGCTTCAGGGCATAAACTCCATCAGGGTTGCTAATAGGCTGTGTTCTGGGTTCAGACTGCTGCACGCAATCCAAAAAGCCTGGGAGCCGCAGACTGTCACAGAGGGTCTACAGCATGGAAACAGGCCCTTCGGCCCAACTTGTCCATGCCGCCCTTTTTTAAACTCCTAAGCTAGTCCCAATTGCCTGCGTTTGGCCCATATCCCTCTATACTCACTATCCACTATCCCTCATACCCATGTAACTGTCTAAATGCTTTTTAACAGATAAAATTGTACCCGCCTCTACTACTGCCTCTGGCAGCTCGTTCCAGACACTCACCACCCTCTGTGTGAAAAAACTGCCCCTCTGGACCCTTTTGTATCTCTCCCCTCTCTCACCTTAAACCGATGCCCTCTAGTTTTGGATCCCCCTACCTTTGGTAAAGATATTGACTATCTAGCTGATCTGTGCGACAGGTGGACAGAGTGGTGAAGAAGGCATTCGACATGCTTGGTTTCATTGGTCAGAACATTGAATCCAGGAGTTGGGACGTCTTGTTGAAGTTGTACAAGACATTGGTGAGGCCGCACTTGGAATACTGCGCAAGACTCTCCAAACTTCCCGCTACTCCCTCGCAACCTTCCCTGTCTCTCTCTCTCTCTCTCTCTCCCAGCCCCCGGAAACACGTAAACCCCCAACCTAGCCGCCCCCTCCTCCTAACACCCACCACCTCAACAACCACCCCCCACCCCCCTCAACCACCTAAAATATGACAGAAGCAGGCCATCACCTTGTTTTCCTTCATTCTTCTCCCTCCCACTCCACTTACTCCTTCTCTTCTGTCACACTTCTACCCCCCCTTTAACCACACCACACAAGAAAAACTAACACAAATAATAATATATGATATATGAGAAGAAAAAGGCCCAGGAGACAAGAAGACAACAAGCCACAAGATAAGGGCAAGGCATCACAGGGGGCAACAAGGGGTTGGACGTGAGCAGAAAGAAAAGTGTCAGAAGAAAAGGGGACACGTCCTCTCTCTCTGTCCCATCCCAAAAATCTCTCCATTCTATTAGCGGTGCTGCAGTCGGTGAAACTCTGCTGCTTATTCCCTGTCCGAAACACTCTGCTTCCCAGCTACATCCTCACTTGTGTTCAGATCAGAACACACTGCACTGCCTCCCACTCTGTCAATCTCCTCACCATCCTCAGTCCTCCCACAATCTCCTTAAGACCCAACCTTGTTGTCACTTACTCCCCTCAGCTTGTGTGTCCCTCCCCCCGGCCCCCCGGCAGACTTTGACCTTGCAATTCCACTGCCCCAGTCACCACCTACAATTTTGGGATTATTTCCACTGATAGCCCACCGACACTGCCGCACGTGCCACATGGTGCTCAGTGTGTATTGTGGGATTCGGTGGAGTGCTACAGAAAGCTGGTGGGACAGTCGGCTCGATATTCATTGTACATTTGCCAGCATCCCAGCGTGTAGAGATAGCCTTGGGTCGCCATGGTGGCACAGCGATTAGCACTGCTGCCTCATAACGACAGGGACCCGGGTTCGACCCCTGACTTGGATCTGTGTGAAGTTTGCACGTTCTCCCCGTGTCTGCGTGGGTTTCCTCCGGGTGTTCCGGTTTCCTCCCACAGTCCAAAGATGTGTAGGTTGGGTGGATTGGCCGTGCTAAATTGCACCCTTAGTGTCCAAAGATGTGCAGGTTAGGTGGATTGGCCATGCTAAATTGCACCCTTAGTGTCCAAAGATGTGTAGGTTAGGTGGATTGGCCGTGCTAAATTGCACCCTTAGTGTCCAAAGATGTGCAGGTTAGGTGGATTGGCCATGCTAAATTGCTCCTTAGTGTCCAAAGATGTGTAGGTGGGTGGATTGGCCATGCTAAATTGCCGCTTAGTGTCCAAAGATGTGCAGGTTAGGTGGATTGGCTATGCTAAATTCTCCCTCAGTGTACCCGAACAGGTGCCGGAGTGTGGCGACTAGGGGTTTCTCACAGTAACTTCATTGCAGTGTTAATGTAAGCCGACTTGTGGCACTAATAAATAATCTTTAACTTTAGGATTAGCAAAGGCATCTTTCTTTCTGTTTCTCTCTCTCGCTCTGGTGCTCTCTCTGCCTCTCACTCTTCTTCCTCTTGCGCGCACACACACACACAAGTGGAAAGACCCTTCTCTGTGCTGCCATGACTTCAAATCCTTTCTAATGAATGTCTTGGGCCACTGCCCATTATCCCTTGACCTCATTCAGTGAAGCACACAGCAGGAGCTTTTGTTCAGAGTCAAGCTGCTGAGTAGGAGAGGTGTCAGGCTCTCCAGATCCGGGAACACGGTTCACAGTCGCTCGGGGCCTTTCCTGACCTTTCAGGAAGGCCGGTTATTCATCACTTGTGCATTGGCCATGAAAAGGCTCTGTGTTCTTTCGGGGTAGAGGGGGTTGGGTGAAGGTTAAAGAGCGGTGACCTGGGCTAGCCGAGGGTCAGACCCTGTGATTGAAGAATGCACGGGATTAAAGGACGGACTGCTGGAATGGGGTTTTGGAGCAGTGATTGTGGACAGTGTTTGTTTGTGCTGAGTTGGGTAAATTACCTCATCACACTTTCAACTGACAACAAGATGTCAGAGGTCAGTGAACAGGAGTGTGTAGGAATTTAGAAGGATAGCTTTTAGGGAAGTGCTGCTCTCATTCCTCCCACCAGTGTGAGTGTGTGTGTGTGTGAAATCCGCACCCTCCACTGTTCCTGATCATTGCAGCTTTTCATAAAGACTGACATGAGGCTGCAGTGAATAACAGCATGAAACGGTACCTCATTTATATTGCAACCAGTTTAGGTTTTGGGAGGTGCAATTTGGGCGGGGCGGTGGCAGAGTGGTTAGTACTGCTGCCTCACAGCGCCAGGGACCCGGGTCACTATCTGTGTGGAGTTTGCACATTCTCCCCGTGTCTGCGTGGGTTTCCTCTGGGTGCTCCGGTTTCCTCCCACAGTCCGAAAGACGTGCTGGTTCGGTGCATTGACCCAAACAGGCGCCGGACTGTGGCAACTAGGGAATTTCACGGTAACTTAATTGCAGTGTTAATGTAAGCCTTACTTGTGACTAATAAATAAACTTTGCTAAGTTTTACTTTAACTTTACAATTAGTGTTTGTGCAATTGCCCCAGCACGGGTTAGATAAAGCTCCCTCTACGCTGTCCCCATCAAACACTCCCAGGACAGGTACAGTACGGGGTTAGATACAGAGTAAAGCTCCCTCTACACTGCCCCCCATCAAACACTCCCAGGACAGGTACAGCACGGGGTTAGATACAGAGTAAAGTTCCCTCTACACTGTCCCCCATCAAACACTCCCAGGACAGGTACAGCACGGGGTTAGATACAGAGTAAAGCTCCTTCTACACTGTCCCCCAACAAACACTCCCAGGACAGATACAGTACGGGGTTAGATACAGAGTAAAGCTTCCTCTACACTGTCCTCCATCAAACACTCCCAGGACAGGTACAGCACGGGGTTAGATACAGAGTAAAGCTCCCTCTACACTGTCCCCATCAAACACTCCCAGGACAGATACAGTACGGGGTTAGATACAGAGTAAAGCTCCCTCTACACTGTCCCCCATCAAACACTCCCAGGACAGGTACAGCACGGGGTTAGATACAGGGTCAAGCTCCCTCTACACTGTCCCCATCAAACACTCCCAGGACAGATACAGTACGGGGTTAGATACAGAGTAAAGCTTCCTCTACACTGTCCTCCATCAAACACTCCCAGGACAGGTACAGCACGGGGTTAGATACAGAGTCAAGCTCCCTCTGCACTGTCCCCCATCAAACACTCCCAGGACAGGTACAGCACAGGGTTAGATACAGAGTCAAGCTCGCATCTATGTTGTCTCATCAAATGTGAGTCGAGAGGGATCGAGAAACATAGCCCTTGATTTGTAGTTCACTTAGTTGCAAGACTTGCCGTTTTCTCCCTCATCATGTCAGCCCCTGTGACTGACACTGACCTCCCACTATAGAGGCAAGAGGCATCCTGAGCACTGATTTCCCTGGCTGAGGGAGCGTGCAGCAAGCTGGTGTTACTTGAGCCTTTCTCCTTATTTTCATTAGGATAAGGTCAAGCGGGGTTGAGGAAAGTGTTCCCAGATGTGCTGAGGGTATGGGACATGGAGTTCTGCCAGTGTGTTCCTCTCCTCTCCTGATTCCACCGCCTCTGGTCACTCTGCTAACATGTTCAAGTACCACATGTGGCCCCTGCATGGTCAACTTGAGGCTGTAGTCTTCAGGTGGAATTCTCTGTTTTTTGAGACTGTGTGGTGGTGATGGGTGGCTCCAGGGACACCTTTCCCACTGGCCAGCATGGCAGGATCCCACGCTGGATTCTGTGCTGGGAACCTCGCTAATTACGCACAGGCAAGTTCCACTCTGATTAGTCTGCCTGTCCTCAATTGTCTGGTTCAAAGGTCCCAGTGCCATATTTAAACACCAGTCCAGCAGACTCACATAGAAAACAGGAGCAGGCTATTCAGCGCTTTGAGCCTGCTCCAGCATTCATAGAAACATAGAAGATAGGAGGAGGAGGAGGAGGCGGCCATTCGCCCCTTCGAGCCTGCTCCGCCATTCATTACGATCATGGCTGATCATCCAACTCAATAGCCTAGTCCAGCTTTCTCCCCATAATCTTTGATCCCATTCGCCCCAAGTGCTATATCCAGCCGACATTCAATGTCAACTGCTTCCTGTGGGAATGAATTCCACAGCTCGCCACTCTTTGGGTGAAGAAATGTCCCCTCGCCTCCGTCCTAAATGGTCTACCCTGAATCCTGGTTCTGGACTCATCATCGGGAACATCCTCCCTGCATCTACCCTGTCTAGTCCTGTTAGAATTTTATAAGTCTCTATGAGATTCCACCCTCATTCGTCTGAACTCCAGTGAAAACAATCCTAACCTAGTCAATCTCTCCTCATACATCAGTCCCACCATCCCCGGAATCAGCCTGGTAAACCTTCGCTGCACTCCCTCAAGAGCAAGAACATCCTTCCTCAGAAAAGGAGACCAAAACTACACACAATACTCTCGGTGCGGCCTCACCAAGGCCCTGTATAATCGCAACAACACATCCCTGCTCCTGTACTCGAAACCTCTCGCAATGAAGGCCAACATGCCATTTGCCTTCTTTACCACCTGCTGCACCTGCATGCTTACCTTCAGCGACTGGTGCACAAGGACACCCAGGTCCCGCTGCACATTCCCCTCTCCCAATTTACAGCCATTCAGGTAGTAATCTGCCACCTTGTTTTCGCTTTCAAAGTATGATCATGGCTGGATCTCCTGGATTCAGCACTAAGCAGCCAATCTGATGTGTGATGGCTGGTTTAGGAAAAGGACCCGAGGTGTGGACCCCACTCCCCGTGGCTCGTTCTCTGATCCTAATGCTCGCAACAGGTATGCTGTGAGATTCTGGGTGAAACAAGTTCGTGACAGTGAGCCCTCCAATTGGGAAAGTTAGTCCAGAGAGGGCCCGGCTTGGAGCAGTAGTTCTCAGGTTGAGCTGAGGGGCTGGATTACACAAAATTACCAGGAATGTACAATACAAAGAGACCATTCGGCCCAGCTGTGCCTGTGGTTATCTTCCACGTACATCATCCCACTGTATCCTTGTTATATTTGTCTCTCCCTCAAGTACACAGCGCCCCTTAAGTGCATCCACGTTATTTGCTTCAATCACCTTGTGGTAATGCGTACCTTATTCTTAATACTCAGACAAGTTTCTCCTGAATTGCTATTGGATTTGTTGGTGATTTCCTATATTTATGTTCCCCAGCTTTGCCATCCTCTCTCCGTCTATCCTATCAGACCTTTCCGTTTTCATTCTTTTTTTTATTCATTCGTGGGACATGGGCGTCGCTGGCTGGGCTGGCATTTATTGCCCATCCCTAGTTGCCCTTGGAGGGCAGTTGAGAGTCAACACATTGCTGTGGCTCTGGAGTCACATGTAGGCCAGACCAGGTAAGGACGGCAGATTTCCTTCCCTACAGGGAACCAGATGGGTTTTTCCGACAATCGGCAATGGTTTCATGGTCATTCTAACCACTGTGCTACGTGTGGCATGGTAGCTCAGTGGTTAGCACTGTTGCTGCATAGCTCCGGGGACCTGGGTTCGATTCCCGGCTCGGGTCACTGTCTGTGTGGAGTTTGCACATTCTCCTCGTGTCTGCGTGGGTTTCCTCCGGGTGCTCCGGTTTCCTCCCACAGTCCAAAAGATGTGCGGGTTAGGTTGATTGGCCGTGCAAAAATTGCCCCTTAGTCTCCTGAGATGCGTAGGTTAGAGGGATTAGCGGGTACATATGTAGGGATATGGGGGTAGGGCCTGGGTGGGATTGTGGTTGGTGCAGACTCGATGGGCCAAATGGCCTCCTTCTGCACTGTAGGGTTTCTATGATTCTTAATTCCAGATATTTTTTATTGAATTCAAATTCCACCATCTGCCGTGGCGGGATTCAAACCCGGGTCCCCAGAACATTAGCTGAGTTTCTGGATTCATAGTCTAGCGATAATACCACTCGGCCATCGCCTCCCCAGCATTGAATCATTGTTTAATGTACAATGCAGAGATTGAACAGTTTAGGCCGACACTCTCTGGAATTTAGAAGAATGAGGGGAGATCAAATTGAGGTTTACAAGATGATAAAAGGCCTGGATAAAGTAAATGTGGGGCATTCTAGGACAAGAGGCCATAGTCTTAGGATAAGGGGTAGCAAATTTAAAACAGAGTTGGAGGAGAAACTACTTCTCCCAAAGGGTTGTGAATCTGTGGAATTCGCTCCCCCAAAGTGCGGTGGATGCTGGGACAGTGAGTACATTTAAGGAGGAGTTAGACAGATTTTTAATTGGGAATGGGGTTGAAGGATTATGGGGAAAAGGCAGGAAAATGGGGATGAGGAGCATATCAGCCATGATTGAATGGCAGAGCAGCCTCAATGGGCCGAATGGCCTAATTCTACTCCTATATTTTATGAACTTATGTAGGGGCAGAGTGTAAAATCATTGTTAAACATTTATCCAGCACCTGCCCTTTGAGAACTGGTGCGGTGACAATAATCTCTCCCTCAATGTCAACAAAACAAAGGAGATTGTCATCGACTTCAGGAAGCGTAAAGGAGAACATGCCCCTGTCTACATCAACGGAGACAAAGTAGAAAGGGTCAAGAGCTTCAAATCTTTAGGTGTCCAGATCACCAACAACCTGTCCTGGTCCCCCCATGCCCACACTATAGTTAAGAAAGCCCACCATTGCATCTACTTTCTCAGAAGATTAAGGAAATTTGACATGTCAGTTACGACCCTCACCAACTTTTACAGATGCACCATAGAAAGCATTCTGGTTGTATCACAGCTTGGTCTGGCTCCTGCTCTGCCCAAGGCCGCAAGGAACTACAAAGGGTTGTGAACGTAGCCCAATCCATCACACAAACCAGCCTCCCATCCATTGACTCGGTCTACACTTCCCGCTGCCTCGGAAAAGCAGCCGGCATAATCAAGGACCCCCACGCACCCCAGACATTCTCTCTTCCACCTTCTTCCGTTGGGAAAAAGATACAAAAGTCTGAGGTCACATACCAACCGACTCAAGAACAGCTTCTTCCCTGCCGCCATCAGACTTTTGAATGGACCTACCTCACATTAAGTTGATCTTTCTCTACGTCCTAGCTATGACTGTAACACTACATTCTACACTCTCTCTTTTTCTTCTCTATGTATAGTGCGCAAGAAACAATACTTTTCACGGTATGTTAATACATGTGACAATAATAAATCAAGTGCATTAAGTTGATCTTTCTCTACACCCTGGCTGTGACTGTAACACTAATTTCTGCACCCTCTCCTTTCCTTCTCTATGAACGGTATGCTTTGTCTGTATAACGTGCAAGAAACAATACTTTCTACTGCATCCCAATACATGTGGCAATAATAAATCAAATCAAATCAGAATGAGGACCACATTGGAAGCCCAGAGCTGTGCTCGGCGTGGAATGGAAGGGAGCTGAGAGGGAACTGCAGCAGCTAACATCCAACCCCGAAAGAAACAAGTTCAAGACTGGGGGTGGGGGGCGGGGGGGGAGGGGAGGGGGAGGAGTGTAGAAAGTCTAGTGGAATTAAATTCCTGTATCTTTTCATAGTCGACTGGGCCGGCTCTTGTTGGGAAACTTTCCCTGTCATGACTGGTCTGTGTCATTGTGGAGCTCTGTGGGGGAGAAACAGGAGGAAAGAATCGGGCTCCAGTGTTGGTGTTTGTGCTTGACCTCACTCAGCGACCCTTCAGTTGCCAGTGAATAACGTGGGCTGTCACCCATCCTTGTGCGTCTCTGACAAAGGGGCTTGGCACCTCACTGTCACCTGCAGCCTTGCCAGGATTACCCCAATCACAACCCTAAATCTATCTGACCCTCGAAAAGGTTACCCTTATAACATAACAAGGTCAAGGTCAAACTAGGAGGGCGGTTTTTTGGCCTGCCGCAGATCACGCCTATCCTGGGAAATTGAGTGTGGGCCTAAAAACGGGATTTGCGCCCAACGCCAATCTTCCCCGGCCCTTGCTACCGGCGCCAATCGCACCACGCCCAGAAAGGGCCCAAAGTCCACTAGCATATTTAAAGGAGCATTTAAATATGCTTAGCCCGTTCGACGCCGGATTCTCCCAGCTCCCGGGATCTTCTGACTCTCGGGCGCAGTGCAAACCTAGTGGGAATCACTGCTCGTCTCCATAAGGCATGATGGCCACGCCGGGGGCTCAGAGGCCATTGAAGCTCCCGAGTAGTCAGAGACATGGCTGAGCAGTGCCCATCTGGCACACTGGCACTGCCAGATGGGCACTGCCAGTGTACCAGGGGCAGTGCCAAGGGAGTGGGGCTTGACTGGGGTTGATGCTTGAATGGGGTCATGAAGGGGGGGGCATGTTGAGGGTCATGAGGGGGACCCATTGGGAGGGCCCTGATGCCACTGATCCGTGTCAGGGAAGGGGTGTGGAATCATGCTGTCGCTGAGTGGTGGGGGGGGGTCCGTGGTGGCGGGTGGGTCCATGGGTGGGGAGGGAGGGGGTCTTCCAGTGCACAGTGTGATGGGGGCGCCCTTTCAAAATGGTGCCCAATCACTTTGCAGCCAGGCTCTCTGGTGTGTTTAGGCCCCACCCCTCCCAGAAAACAGTGCGAAACTCACCACTCTCCCAAAGAAATGATTTAAGTGTGGGATGATTGCATTCCAGTGTGCACTTGGCAGACTGGAACAGATTACTCCGCTTCTCTCACTGATATGACACTTAGTCATTGTCTTCAGGAACCAGCCCCAGAGTCATTGTCTTCAGGAACCAGCCCCAGAGCGAGTCATTGTCTTCAGGATAGGGTCTGGACCCAGAATAGGACCGGGATTGAGGCTGAGAGTACAGAATCCAGTTATCCAGGAACTGTCAGAGTTATCCAGGAATTGTTAAACCCGTCAAAGGAATCCAGGAATTGTCAGAGTATTCCAGGAATTGTCAAACCTGTCAAAGTTATCCAGGAGGAGTGGAGAGGGGTCAGCGGGGAGAGTGGAGAGGGGTCAGCGGGGAGAGTGGAGAGGGGTCAGCGGGGAGAGTGGAGAGGGGTCAGCGGGGAGAGTGGAGAGGGGTCAGCGGGGAGGGAGTGGAGAGGGGTCAGCGGGGAGGGAGTGGAGAGGGGTCAGCGGGGAGGGAGTGGAGAGGGGTCAGCGGTGGGGGAGTGGAGAGGGGTCAGCGGGGGGAGTGGAGAGGGGTCAGCGGGGGGAGTGGAGAGGGGTCAGCGGGGGGAGTGGAGAGGGGTCAGCGGGGGGAGTGGAGAGGGGTCAGCGGGGGGAGTGGAGAGGGGTCAGCGGGGGGAGTGGAGAGGGGTCAGCGGGGGGAGTGGAGAGGGGTCAGCGGGGGGAGTGGAGAGGGGTCAGCGGGGGGAGTGGAGAGGGGTCAGCGGGGGGAGTGGAGAGGGGTCAGCGGGGGGAGTGGAGAGGGGTCAGCGGGGGGAGTGGAGAGGGGTCAGCGGGGGGAGTGGAGAGGGGTCAGCGGGGGGAGTGGAGGGGGTCAGCGGGGGGAGTGGAGGGGGGTCAGCGGGGGGAGTGGAGGGGGGTCAGCGGGGGGAGTGGAGGGGGGTCAGCGGGGGGAGTGGAGAGGGGTCAGCGGGGGGAGGGGTGAGCAGGGTGAGGTTTAGAGTCATGGACTGGAGAGGGGCTAGCAGAGATGTTGATGGGCTGAGTGTCTGCAGAGTAGGTGTGGGATCGAGGTGGTGTTTTTGGATGAAGAGCGATCGAGGTTGCGGATGAGAGGGAGGCGAGAGAGAGGCGAGTGCCTCCCCCTTGTAAGTTGTTCCCAGTTGCTGTCGCCCTCAGACCAAACTCCACCGTCCCGGAGCAGTGACACCGCTTCCAGTGCCGGGGCTGGAGCTGGAACAGGAACAGGAGCTGGTCCTTGTATAGGAGCAGGAACTGGTCCTTGTATAGGAACAGGAGCTGGAGCAGGAGCCGGGCTCTCCCACTCCCTGTGGATTGAACCTGTCTTTCTGGAGAGGATTTGTCACTCTGGTCGCTAATACGAAGCCGGCTGCAGAGCTGTGAGCGCTTCTCTCTCTCCCACTGCCAGGACAGAGACAGCGGGATCCCGACTCATTCCCGGACCAGGAGCAGGGGACAGGGACTCACAGAAACCCCTCACCTGGAGAGGCGAGTGCGACACAACAGCCGGCTGAATTACTCCGTGTGCAGTTCGCTGAACTTTCACAGGCAATTCTCTGCTGCAAATAAATACTGCCAGCATCTTGACTTTGTTCAATTGGTCAGGGTTTTCCCGGGATCTGGGACATAGACAGGCAGCCGATTGAGACAGAGCCTGGACCGAGATAGACTCTTGGCTGGGAATAGAGGCTGAGAGAACAGATTCTAGAATATAGGGCAGGTCTGGCCCTGGGATAGGGCAGGGAACAGACCAGGACTGGCACTGGGATAGGGCAGGACTGGCACTGGGATAGGGCAGGTCTGGCCCTGGGATAGGGCAGGGAACAGACCAGGACTGGCACTGGGATAGGGCAGGTCTGGCCCTGGGATAGGGCAGGGAACAGACCAGGACTGGCACTGGGATAGGGCAGGTCTGGCCCTGGGATAGGGCAGGGAACAGACCAGGACTGGCACTGGGATAGGGCAGGTCTGGCCCTGGGATAGGGCAGGGAACAGACCAGGACTGACACAGGGATAGGGCAGGACTGGCACTGGGATAGGGCAGGGACAGACTGGCACTGGGATAGGGCAGGGACCAGAGCTGGACTGGGATAGGGCAGGGAACAGGGCAGGACTGACACTGGGATAGGACAGGGAACAGACCAGGACTGGCACTGGGATAGGGCAGGACTGGCACTGGGATAGGGCAGGGACCAGAGCTGGACTGGGATAGGGCTGGGAACAGGGCAGGTCTGGCCCTGGGATAGGGCAGGGAACAGACCAGGACTGGCACTGGGATAGGGCAGGACTGGCACTGGGATAGGGCAGGACTGGCACTGGGATAGGGCAGGACTGGCACTGGGATAGGGCAGGACTGGCACTGGGATAGGGCAGGGACAGACTGGCACTGGGATAGGGCAGGGACCAGAGGTGGACTGGGATAGGGCAGGGAACAGGGCAGGGTTGGAACTGGGATAGGGTAAGAGTGGAACTGGGATAGGGTAGGACTGGCACTGAAATAGGGCAGGACTGGGATAGGGAAGGGACCAGAGCTGGACTAAGATAGGACAGGGATCAAGACTGGGACTGAGATAGGGCAGGACTGGGACTTGTCGAAGGACTGGAATTGGACTTAGATCTAAGACTGGGAGGTTTCAGGCGTAGGATTGTTCAGTGAGTTTGGAGGCCTGGCTACAGAATGATCAGGAACTGCTGGAGAGATCCCGTGCACCAGGCCTCGCTCACCCCCAAGCCCCACCTCAGTGCAGAGGAACAGAAGGATGTCTCTCCCAGAGATGTGTTGCCCTGTTCACCGGCTCCGGATGTGTCCCAGCTGGAAAAGCTGCAGCAGCAGCCGGGGGTAGAGTGCATGGTTTGTGGGGACAAGTCCAGCGGCAAACACTATGGACAGTTCACCTGTGAGGGCTGCAAGAGCTTCTTCAAGAGGAGTGTGCGGAGGAATCTGAGCTACAACTGCAGGGGCAACAGGAACTGTCCCATTGACCAACATCACCGTAATCAGTGTCAGCACTGCCGCTTCAAGAAATGTCTGAAAATCGGCATGAGGCGAGAAGGTAGATCTCTCCTGGGCTGGGGCGGGGAGGGAAGCTGCTACCTCGATGGGGGTTGAGGGATTACTAATAATGCGACCAGTTTTAATCAGCTCCACTCACTACAATTCTCTGCGTTTCATCACTGACCTTATTCCAAAGTTTCTGTTCCACCGTCTTTAACTTCATCTCCCATTCTCTCTCTTTTTTAAAGTTAAAGTTTATTTATTAGTGTCACAAGTAAGGCTTACATTAACACTGCAATGAAGTTACTGTGAAAATCCCCCAGTCGCCACACTCCGGCGCCTGTTCGGGTAACTGAGGGAGAATTTAATATGGCCAATGCACCTAACCTGCACATCTTTGGACGCTAAGGGGCAATTTAGAACATAGAACATAGAACAGTACAGCACAGAACAGGCCCTTCGGCCCACGATGTTGTGCCGAGCTTTATCTGAAACTAAGATCAAGCTATCCCACTCCCTATCATCCTGGTGTGCTCCATGTGCCTATCCAATAACCGCTTAAATGTTCCTAAAGTGTCTGACTCCACTATCACTGCAGGCAGTCCATTCCACACCCCAACCACTCTCTGCGTAAAGAACCTACCTCTGATATCCTTCCTATATCTCCCACCATGAACCCTATAGTTATGCCCCCTTGTAATAGCTCCATCCACCCGAGGAAATAGTCTTTGAACGTTCACTCTATCTATCCCCTTCATCATTTTATAAACCTCTATTAAGTCTCCCCTCAGCCTCCTCCGCTCCAGAGAGAACAGCCCAAGCTCCCTCAACCTTTCCTCATAAGACCTACCCTCCAAACCAGGCAGCATCCTGGTAAATCTCCTCTGCACTCTTTCCAGCGCTTCCACATCCTTCTTATTAGCATAGCCAATCCACCTAACTTGCACGTCTTTGGACACTAATCCAAACCGTTCCTCCAGAGCATTCTCTGCACTCATGGGTGGCACGGTAGCACAGTGGTTAGCACTGCTGCTTCACAGCTCCAGGGACCTGGGTTCGATTCCCGGCTTGGGTCACTGTCTGTGTGGAGTTTGCACATTCTCCTCGTGTCTGCGTGGGTTTCCTCCGGGTGCTCCGGTTTCCCCCCCAGTCCAAAGATGTGCGGATTAGGTTGATTGGCCAGGTTAAAAAAAATTGCCCCTTAAAGTCCTGAGATACGTAGGTTAGAGGGATTAGCGGGTAAATATGTGGGGGGAGGGCCTGGGTGGGATTGTGGTCGGTGCAGACTCGATGGGCCGAACGGCCTCCTTCTGCACTGTAGGGTTTCTATGATTTCTATGGGGAAGATGGGTATAGAGGGATATGGGCCAAATGCGGGCAATTGAGACCAGCTTAGGGGTTTAAAAAAAGGTGGCATGGACAAGTTAGGCCGAAGGGCCTGTTTCCATGCTGTAAACCTCTATGACTCTAGTTGCCACATTCCGGCGCCTGTTCAGGTTCACTGAGGGAGAATTTAGCACGGCCAATGCACCCTAACCAGCACGTCTTTTGGACTGTGGGAGGAAACCGGAGGAAACCCATGCAGACACGGGGAGAACGTGCAGACTCCACATAGACAGTGACCCAAGCCGGGAATTGAACCCAGGTCCCTGGCGCTGTGAGGCAGCAGTGCTAACCCACTGTGCCACCGTGTAACCCATTCTTTTATTCTTATCCTCTGTCTTTCTTGTCATTTTGTTCTTTCCAAATCCCTTTCCTCCGTCCTAATTCTCTCTATCTCTCTCTCTGTGTCCTCTTTCTCTCACTCTATCCCAACCTCTCTATGTTCCCATTCTCCCTTCCTGTCTGGTTTTGCTCTCATTTTGTCCCTATTCCTTTGTCTCCATTCTCACTCTTCCTGAATATTTCTCTCTTGCCTAATATCTCTCTTTCATTTCAACCAACCATTGAGCAGAACTGATAACTGCAGGAAAACCTTTGCATTTTAATATAATGAAATCAGTGACACTGATTCTCTACCGGTGAATCTATAGTGTGGAATTTATCAAGCTTTTCTAACCCTGTGTTTTATCAGTGATCTCTTGATATTGTTTCTAGTTCTGCTGCTTTTATGTAACTATAGAAGTTTACAACACAGGAGGAGGCAATTCAACTCAATCCATCATGTCAGTGCTACAGCAGTTAAAATCAAACCGACAGCCATGCTCCGAACCATAGAATCCCTGCAGGCAGAAGGAGGCCATTTGGCCCATCGAGTCTGCACTGGTTCTCCGAAAGAGCATCTTACCCAGGCCCACCCCCCCCTGCCCTATCCCTGTAGCCCCGCACATTTATCAGACCACCTAACCTGCACATCTTTGGACACCAAGTGACAATTTAGCACGGCCAATCCCCCTAATCTGCACATCTTTGGACACTAAGGGGCAATTTAGCATGGCCAATCCACCTAACCCGCACATCTTTGGACACTAAGGGACAATTTAGCACGGCCAACCCCCCTAACCCACACATCTTTGGATACTAAAGGACAATTTAGCGTGGCCAATCCACTGAACCTGTACATCTTTGGACACTAAGTGGCAATTTAGCATGGTCAATGCACCTAAACCAGCACGTCTTTCAGACTTTGGGAGGAAACCGGAGCACCCGGAGGAAACCCACGCAGACATGGGGAGAATGTGCAAACTCCACACTGACAGTGACAATGGGCCGGCACAGTGGTTAGCACTGCTGCCTCACAGCGCCAGGGACCTGGGTTCGATTCCCGACGTTGGGTCACTGTCTGTGTGGAGTCTGCACGTTCTCCCCGTGTCTGCGTGGGTTTCCTTCGGGTGCTCTGGTTTCCTCCCGCAGTCCGAAGGTGTGCGGGTTAAGTGGATTGGCCGTGCTAAATTGCCCCTTAGTGTCCAAAGACGTGCGGGTTAGGTTGATTGAACCATGCTAAATTGCCCCTTCGTGGGGGTAAATGTGTGTGTTTGTGGGGATAGGGCCTGGGCTGGGATTGTTGTCGGTGCAGACTCGATGGGCCGAATGGACTTCTTCTGCGCTGTAGAGATTCTGTGATTTCTATGACCCAAGCTGGGAATCGAACCCGGGTCCTTGGCGCCGTGAGGCAGCAGTGCCAACCCGCTGTGCCACCTTCCCTCTGTCAAACATTTAATCATTATCCCTTAAAGACAACAGTGGTCCCTCCCTTTGGTAAAACATTCCATGCCCCAACAACCCTGTGCAAAGAATGTTTTTCTCAAATATTTCTCCTTACTCATTGGTCACTGTTTAAAAATTATGGGGGCGCCCATTTAAAATGGAGACGAGGTGGAATATTTACGCTCAGAGGGCGGTGAGTCTCTGGAATTGTCTTCCTGAGAAGGTGGTGGAAGCAGACTCTTTGAATATCTTTAAACCAGAGGTGGACAGGTCCGGGCTCTGACGAAGGATCATCCAGACTCGAAACGTTGGCTCTATTCTCTCCCCACAGATGCTGCCAGACCCGCTGAGATTTTCCAGCATTTTCTGTTTTTGTTTCAGATTCCAGCATCCGCCAGTGTTCTGCTTTGATCTGTGGAGAGGTACTTGCTGAGCGAGGTGGTGATAGATTACTGGGGCATGGGGCACATTTTAATTTACCATCACATCAGCCACAACCTTATTGAATGGCGGAGCAGGCTCAAAGATCCGAATGGCCTACTCCTGCTTCTAATTTCTATGTTTTAGAGTCATAGAGGTTTACAGCATGGAAACAGGCCCTTCGGCCCAACTTGTCCATGCTGCCCCTTTTTTTAAAAACCCCTAAGCTAATCCCAATTGCCCACGTTCGGCCCATATCTCTCTATACCCATCGTACCCATGTAACTGTCTAAACGCTTTTTAAAAGACAAAATTGTACCCGCCTCTACTACTACCTCTGGCAGCTTGTTCCAGACACTCACCACCCTCTGTGTGAAACAATTGCCCCTCTGGACCCTTTTGTATCTCTCCCCTCTCACCTTAAACCGATGCCCTCTAGTTTTAGACTCCCCTACCTTTGGGAAAAGATATTGACTATCTAGCTGATCTGTGCCCCTCATTATTTTATAGACCTCTATAAGATCACCCCTCAGCCTCCTGCGCTCCAGAGGAAAAAGTCCCACTCTATCCAGCCTCTCCTTATAACTCAAACCACTGTACGGGTATATTATTCTTCCGTCACCCTTGCATGCCTTTATATGTAAAACTCAATAATCTAATGATATTTAAAGTTAAAATTAAAGTTGAAAGTTAATTTATTAGTCACAAGTAAGGCTTACACTGCAATGAAATTATTGCGAAATTCCCCTAGCCGCCACAGCTTGGCGCCTGTTTGGGTCAATGCACCTAACCTGCATGTCTTTCAGACAGTGGGAGGAAACCAGAGCATCCGGATGAAACCCACGCAGACACGGGGAGAATGTGCAGACTCCGCACAGACAGTGACCCAAGCCGGGAATCGAACCCGGGTCCCTGGCGCTGTGAGGCAGCAGTGCTAACCACTGTGCTACCGTGCCGACCCATCTATCTGTGCTCCCACTTTGAAAATTCAGTTTGTTTTTTTTTGTGTCTGATCATGTTGTTCTTTCTGTCTGATCATGTTGTTCTTTCTCTGTTTCTCTCCTCCTGAGTGTGGCTGTTTCTTTCTTTTCACTTCTTTGTGTTTCCGTGTCTGGCCCCCAGGGTTTCAGATCGATGGCGGGCCGGGTGCAGACTGCAGTTTGAGGGGATTCCGATTTATGTAACAAACTGTTCATTTGGCCTTCAATTAATCCCAGTAACTGGGAATGGAAATATATTCATAGCCCTTAGGTTAGGAATCTGCCGTTATATTTTTCTTGTTCTGTGTTTGGTTATCTTGATTTGATTTGATTTGATTTGATTTGTTTTTGTCACATGTATTGGGATACAGTGAAAAGTATTGTTTCTTGCGCAGACAAAGCATACCGTTCATAGAGAAAGAAAGGAGAGAGTGTAGAATGTAGTGTTACAGTCATAGCTAGGGTGTGGAGAAAGATCAACTTAATGCGAGGTCGGTCCATTCAAAAGTCTGACGGCAGCAGGGAAGAAGCTGTTCTTGAGTCGGTTGGTTCGTGACCTCAGACTTTTGTATCGTTTTCCCGAAGGAAGGAGGTGGAAGAGAGAATGTCCGGGATGCGTGGGGTCCTTGATTATGCCGGCTGCTTTGCCGAGTCGGGGGAAATGTAGACAGAGTCAATGGATAGGCGGCTGGTTTGTGTGATGGATTGGGCTACATTCACGACCTTTTGTAGTTCCTTGTGGTCTTGGGTAGAGCAGGAGCCCCACACCAAGCTGTGATACAACCTTATCTTGTCCTGTCCTGGATGAGTGCTTGATCTGTGCAACTCCTGCATTTGTTTACCCACCCAGAGATTTGTACCAGGTCCGGTACTTTGTGATCCTAGTTGTCACAAGCCATCAAAAGATCTCCCATCTCTTTAGAACAAACAGCTCATTAAGCTGCGTGCTAGACTATAAACTGCCAAGACCGATTAATCAATAGTTGGCTAAGTGGCTGGATGTACAGGCTGTCTCCCCTTCCTCAAGACACAGGATTGTCCCTTCTGTGCTGACCGACAGACAATGTAAAGTCAGCCCATCGGGGCTCCCTCAGCAATGGCTTGTTGCTGACCACAGTCCCTCACTGGTGTTCTCTGTCTAAAGACTCGGATAAACCACCCAAATAAGACAGGGTAACAGATACTCCTTCACAGCAAAAGCAAGGCTTGGAGGAAGAAAATTTAGACAGGCGTCTCTGAACTCCAAAAATAGCAACCGATGATAAAATATACACTGAAACTCAAACTCACTGAGCTTGCATTTGAGTGGACTGCCTTGGTTCCTCACTTAGACAGATGAGCCACTCTCTAGCTCCCCACTTTAGTAGCCACGTGTAGCAAAAAAATAAATGTTGCTTTGAATGAAAAGGTTTTCCTCACAGAATCCCTACAGTGCAGAAGGAGGCCATTCGGCCCACCCAGGCCCTATCCCCGTAACCCCACATATTTACCCTGCTAACCCCCCCCCCCGACACAAAGGTCAATTTAGTACGGCCAATCCACCTATCCCGCACACCTTTGGACTGTGGGAGGAAACCCACGCAGACACGGGGAACTCTTTGCCGCAGAAGGCTGTGGAGGCCGGGTCATTGAGTGTCTTTAAGACAGAGATAGATAGGTTCTTGATCAATAAGGGGATCAGGGGTTATGGGAAAAAGGCAGGAGAATGGGGATGAGAAAAATATCAGCCGTGATTGAATGGCGGAGCAGACTCGATGGGCCGAGTGGCCTAATTCTCTTCCTATGTCTTATGAGGAGAATGCGCAAACTCCACACAGACAGTGACCCAAGCTGGGAATCGAACCCGGGTCCCTAGCACTGTGAGGCAGCGGTGTTAACCACTGTGTCACTGTGAGGCAGCGGTGCTAACCACTGTGTCACTGTGAGGCAGCGGTACTAACCACTGTGTCACTGTGAGGCAGCGGTGCTAACCACTGTGTCACTGTGAGGCAGCGGTGTTAACCACTGTGTCACTGTGAGGCAGCGGTGTTAACCACTGTGTCACTGTGAGGCAGCGGTGCTAACCACTGTGTCACTGTGAGGCAGCGGTACTAACCACTGTGTCACTGTGAGGCAGCGGTGCTAACCACTGTGTCACTGTGAGGCAGCGGTGCTAACCACTGTGTCACTGTGAGGCAGCGGTGTTAACCACTGTGTCACTGTGAGGCAGCGGTGTTAACCACTGTGTCACTGTGAGGCAGCAGTGTTAACCCACTGTGTCACCGTGTCACTGTGAGGCAGCAGTGTTAACCCACTGTGTCACTGTGAGGCAGAGGTGTTAACCACTGTGTCACTGTGAGGCAGCGGTGTTAACCACTGTGTCACTGTGAGGCAGCGGTGTTAACCACTGTGTCACTGTGAGGCAGCGGTGTTAACCACTGTGTCACTGTGAGGCAGAGGTGTTAACCACTGTGTCACTGTGAGGCAGCGGTGTTAACCACTGTGTCACTGTGAGGCAGCGGTGTTAACCACTGTGTCACTGTGAGGCAGCGGTACTAACCACTGTGTCACTGTGAGGCAGCGGTGTTAACCACTGTGTCACTGTGAGGCAGAGGTGTTAACCACTGTGTCACTGTGAGGCAGCGGTGTTAACCACTGTGTCACTGTGAGGCAGCGGTGTTAACCACTGTGTCACTGTGAGGCAGCGGTACTAACCACTGTGTCACTGTGAGGCAGCGGTACTAACCACTGTGTCACTGTGAGGCAGCGGTACTAACCACTGTGTCACTGTGAGGCAGCGGTGTTAACCACTGTGTCACTGTGAGGCAGCAGTGTTAACCACTGTGTCACTGTGAGGCAGCGGTGTTAACCACTGTGTCACTGTGAGGCAGCGGTGTTAACCACTGTGTCACTGTGAGGCAGCGGTGTTAACCACTGTGTCACTGTGAGGCAGCGGTGTTAACCACTGTGTCACTGTGAGGCAGCGGTGTTAACCACTGTGTCACTGTGAGGCAGAGGTGTTAACCACTGTGTCACTGTGAGGCAGCAGTGTTAACCCACTGTGTCACCGTGTCACTGTGAGGCAGCAGTGTTAACCCACTGTGTCACTGTGAGGCAGAGGTGTTAACCACTGTGTCACTGTGAGGCAGCGGTGTTAACCACTGTGTCACTGTGAGGCAGAGGTGTTAACCACTGTGTCACTGTGAGGCAGCGGTGTTAACCACTGTGTCACTGTGAGGCAGCGGTGTTAACCACTGTGTCACTGTGAGGCAGCGGTACTAACCACTGTGTCACTGTGAGGCAGCGGTACTAACCACTGTGTCACTGTGAGGCAGCGGTACTAACCACTGTGTCACTGTGAGGCAGCGGTGTTAACCACTGTGTCACTGTGAGGCAGCGGTGTTAACCACTGTGTCACTGTGAGGCAGCGGTGTTAACCACTGTGTCACTGTGAGGCAGCGGTGTTAACCACTGTGTCACTGTGAGGCAGCGGTGTTAACCACTGTGTCACTGTGAGGCAGCGGTGTTAACCACTGTGTCACTGTGAGGCAGCGGTACTAACCACTGTGTCACTGTGAGGCAGCGGTGTTAACCACTGTGTCACTGTGAGGCAGCGGTGTTAACCACTGTGTCACTGTGAGGCAGCGGTGTTAACCACTGTGTCACTGTGAGGCAGCGGTACTAACCACTGTGTCACTGTGAGGCAGCGGTGTTAACCACTGTGTCACTGTGAGGCAGCGGTGTTAACCACTGTGTCACTGTGAGGCAGCGGTGTTAACCACTGTGTCACTGTGAGGCAGCGGTACTAACCACTGTGTCACTGTGAGGCAGCGGTGTTAACCACTGTGTCACTGTGAGGCAGCGGTACTAACCACTGTGTCACTGTGAGGCAGCGGTACTAACCACTGTGTCACTGTGAGGCAGCGGTGTTAACCACTGTGTCACTGTGAGGCAGAGGTGTTAACCACTGTGTCACTGTGAGGCAGCGGTGTTAACCACTGTGTCACTGTGAGGCAGCGGTGTTAACCACTGTGTCACTGTGAGGCAGCGGTACTAACCACTGTGTCACTGTGAGGCAGCGGTACTAACCACTGTGTCACTGTGAGGCAGCGGTGTTAACCACTGTGTCACTGTGAGGCAGCGGTGTTAACCACTGTGTCACTGTGAGGCAGCGGTGTTAACCACTGTGTCACTGTGAGGCAGCGGTGTTAACCACTGTGTCACTGTGAGGCAGCGGTGTTAACCACTGTGTCACTGTGAGGCAGCGGTGTTAACCACTGTGTCACTGTGAGGCAGCGGTACTAACCACTGTGTCACTGTGAGGCAGCGGTGTTAACCACTGTGTCACTGTGAGGCAGCGGTACTAACCACTGTGTCACTGTGAGGCAGCGGTGTTAACCACTGTGTCACTGTGAGGCAGCGGTACTAACCACTGTGTCACTGTGAGGCAGCGGTGTTAACCACTGTGTCACTGTGAGGCAGCGGTGTTAACCACTGTGTCACTGTGAGGCAGCGGTACTAACCACTGTGTCACTGTGAGGCAGCAGTGTTAACCACTGTGTCACTGTGAGGCAGCGGTGTTAACCACTGTGTCACTGTGAGGCAGCGGTGTTAACCACTGTGTCACTGTGAGGCAGCGGTACTAACCACTGTGTCACTGTGAGGCAGCGGTGTTAACCACTGTGTCACTGTGAGGCAGCGGTGTTAACCACTGTGTCACTGTGAGGCAGCGGTGTTAACCACTGTGTCACTGTGAGGCAGCGGTGTTAACCACTGTGTCACTGTGAGGCAGCGGTGTTAACCACTGTGTCACTGTGAGGCAGCGGTACTAACCACTGTGTCACTGTGAGGCAGCGGTGTTAACCACTGTGTCACTGTGAGGCAGCGGTGTTAACCACTGTGTCACTGTGAGGCAGCGGTGTTAACCACTGTGTCACTGTGAGGCAGCGGTGTTAACCACTGTGTCACTGTGAGGCAGCGGTACTAACCACTGTGTCACTGTGAGGCAGCGGTGTTAACCACTGTGTCACTGTGCCGCCCTTTCCTTTGGTTCCCAGAGGTTTGGATCATTTCACAATATTGATATAGAAGGAATTGGAAACCGCTATGGCTGATTTAGGCGATTAAAGAACTGAAGTGACTCCCAACTAAAACCCATCCTTTATCAGTCAGGCTGTCACTGATGTGAACTCCTCACCCCCTCCCGCTCTCCTGTGCCCTACACCTTATTTTACCTCCTCCTTGTCTGATCTGTTGGACTGTCGTGGGACCAGGTATTGGCTGCACTCCAGTAAATGAAAGAGACAGACTTGCATTTATTTCATGCCTTTCGCAACCTCAGGGCATCTGAAACTGCTTTAGAGCCAGTGCGGTGCACTTGAAGTGTCGTCACTTGTCACATACGTGCAGTAGGTTTCCCCAAATGACAGAGAGATCACATCTTCTCTTTGTTGGTTAATGTTGATTGAGAGATAAATATTCACCAAGATACTGGAGGGAATGTCGCTCTCCATTGAAATAGTGCCATGTAATCAAACAAAGCAGATTGGATCTCAGCTTAATGTCTCATCTAGACCCTCCCACAGTGCGGCGCTCCCTCAGCGCTGACCCTCCCACAGTGCGGCGCTCCCTCAGCGCTGACCCTCCCACAGTGCGGCGCTCCCTCAGCACTGACCCTCCCACAGTGCGGCGCTTCCTCAGCACTGACCCTCCCACAGTGCGGCGCTCCCTCAGCACTGACCCTTCCACAGTGCGGCGCTCCCTCAGCACCGACCCTCCCACAGTGCGGCGCTCCCTCAGCACCGACCCTCCCACAGTGCGGCGCTCCCTCAGCACCGACCCTCCCACAGTGCGGCGCTCCCTCAGCACTGACCCTCCCACAGTGCAGCGCTCCCTCAGCACTGACCCTCCCACAGTGCGGCGCTCCCTCAGCACTGACCCTCCCACAGTGCGGCGCTCCCTCAGCACTGACCTTCCCACAGTGCGGCGCTCCCTCACCACTGAGCCTCCCACAGTGCGGCGCTCCCTCAGCACTGACCCTCCCACAGTGCGGCGCTCCCTCAGCACTGACCCTCCCACAGTGCGGCGCTCCCTCAGCACTGACCTTCCCACAGTGCGGCGCTCCCTCAGCACTGAGCCTCCGACAATACGGCACTCTGCCTCTCTGTGTCTTCCCCACAGCTTACCTTCCCACTTAGCTTGGTACCTTCAGCAAACGTTGACACATTACTCTCTGCCTCTTCATCTAAATCATTCTATAGATGTAAATAGCTGAGGCCCCAGCACTGACCGTTGCGGCACTCCATTATTCACTGCCTGTCAACTTGAGAAAGCCTCATTTATACCTACTCTCTGTTTTCTATCCATTAACCTCGATCCTCTACTCATGCTGATGGATCACCCTCAACTCTATGAACCCTTATCCTGCCTAATGACATTTTGTGTTGCATCTTATCAAATGTCTTTTGAAAATCCAGACACACTGCATCTACTCGCCTCCCTTTACCTACCCTACTGGGTACATCCTCAAAAAACATCAAATTAACTTGTCAAACAGTATTTCCCTTTAGTAAAACCAAGGTGTTTTGTTCTAATCATATTCTGCTTTTCCAAGTGCATTGTTAAGACTTCCTTCATGATAGATTCCAGCATTTTCCCAACAACTGATGTTAGGCTAACTGGATTGTAGTTCAGTGCTTTCTCTCTCTCCTTTCTTGAAAAGTGGTGTAACATTTAGCAGTTTTTAATCTCATGGGATCATTCCTGAGGGTGTGGGCCATTAGGTCCTTGGGACTTGTCAGATTTTAGAACATAGAAAAACTACAGCACAAACAGGCCCTTCGGCCCCACAAGTTGTGCCGAACACATCCCTACCTTCTAGACCTACCTATAACCCTCCATCCTATTAAGCTCCATGTATTCATCCAGGAGTCTCTTAAAAGACCCTATTGAGTTCGCCTCCACCACCACTGACGGCAGCCGATTCCACTCGCCCACCACGCTCTGTGTGAAAAACTTCCCCCTAACATTTCCCCTGTACCTACCCCCCAGCACCTTAAACCTGTGTCCTCTCGTAGCAGACATTTCCACCCTGGAAAAAGCCTCTGAGAGTCCACCCGATCTATGCCTCTCAACATCTTATACACCTCTATTAGGTCTCCTCTCATCCTACGTCTCTCCAAGGAGAAAAGACCAAGCTCCCTCAGCCTATCCTCATAAGACATGCCACTCAATCCAGGCAACATCCTTGTAAATCTCCTCTGCACCCTTTCAATCTTTTCCACATCCTTCCTATAGTGAGGCGACCAGAACTTCAATTTTGCCAATACTTTTTCTCTGCTGATATTAGGTTCCGCCATTCCCTCACTTTAGCCCTTAGGTAACTGTCTCTTCACGATATGATAGCTGATACAGGTGGCACAGTGGCTAGCACTGCTACCTCACAGCACCAGGGAGCCGGGTTCGATTCCCGGCTTGGGCCACTGTCTGTGTGGAGTCTGCACGTTCTCCCCGTGTCTGCGTGGGTTTCCTCCGGGTGCTCCGCTTTCCTCCCACAGTCTGAAAGACGTGCTGGTTAGGGTGCATTGGCCGTGCTAAATTCTCCCTCAGTGTACCCGAACAGGCGCCGGAGTGTGGCGACTAGGGGATTTTCACAGTAAATTCATTACAGTGTTAATGTCAGCCTACTTGTGACACTAAAAAGTAAACTTATGAAAAGAAACTTAAAGATATGCAGGTTAGCTGGATTAGCCATGCTAACTCGTCCCTCAGTGTACAAAGATGTACGGGTTAGGTGGATTGACCAGCCTAAATTGCTCCGTAATGTCAGGGGTACCAGCAAGGTAAATGCATGGGGTTATGGGGATAGGGCCTGGGTGGGATTGTGGTTGGTGCAGACTCGATGGGCCGAATGGCCTCCTTCTGCACTGTAGGACTCTATGATTCTAAGCTGTGTCAGATAGATGGATTAGCCATGGTGAACATGCAGGGTTACGGGGAGAGGGCCTGGGTAAGACACCCGGTCAGAGAATCGGTGCAGACTCGATGGGCCGAATGGCCTCCTTCTGCACTGTAGGGATATGATAGTTGGATCAGTACATTAGCTGTGCCCTGTTTCTGGCTGGTGTTCTGATTTCTGTTATTTATTTTACAGCAGTTCAGAGAGGAAGGCTGGCGCACGCTCAGTCCAACCCAGGACACTACAGCCTGAGCAATGGCGAGGGCTTTTCCAACCACTCTTACCTGTCCAGCTTCATCTCGCTCCTCCTGCGGGCAGAGCCATACCCAATGTCCCGCTACAGCAGCCAGTGCATGCAACCGGCCGGCAGCATGATGGGCGTGGAGAACATCTGCGAGCTGGCCGCCCGCCTCCTCTTCAGCGCCGTCGAGTGGGCCAGGAACATCCCCTTCTTCCCCGACCTCCAGATCTCCGACCAGGTGGGGCTCCTCCGGCACACGTGGAGTGAGCTGTTTGTGCTCAACGCGGCGCAGTGCTCCATGCCGCTGCACGTGGCGCCCCTGCTGGCGGCCGCCGGCCTCCACGCCGCCCCCATGTCGGCGGAGAGAGTCGTGGCATTCATGGATCACATCCGGGTCTTCCAGGAGCAGGTGGAAAAGCTGAAGCTGCTGCGCGTGGACTCGGCCGAGTTCTCCTGCCTCAAGGCCATCGTCCTGTTCACCTCGGGTGAGTCTGTGTCGGATCCGTGCACGGGGCTGGGCGGCTGAGGATTCAGTCAGCAGGGTGACGAGCAAAGGACCATCCCCAGACCATACCGGGAGCACAGAGTCGGAGGCGATGAGATATTTTCTCACAGCCCACACTCCACGCTCACACGGGCGGCACAGCGGTCAGCGCTGCTGCCTCACAGCACCAGGGACCCGGGTTCGATTCCCGGCTTGGGTCACTGTCTGTGTGGAGTCTGCACGTTCTCCCCGTGTCTGCGTGGGTTTCCTCCGGGTGTTCCAGTTTCTGAAAGACGTGCAGGTTAGGTGGATTGGCCATGCTAAATTGCCCCTTAGTGTCCAAAGATGTGCAGGTTAGGTGGATTGACCATGCTAAATTGCCCCTTAGTGTCCAAAGATGTGCAGGTTAGGTGGATTGACCATGCTAAATTGCCCCTTAGTGTCCAAAGATGTGCAGGTTAGGTGGATTGGCCGTGCTAAATTGCCCCTTAGTGTCCAAAGATGTGCAGGTTAGGTGGATTGGCCGTGCTAAATTGCCCCTTAGTGTCCAAAGATGTGCAGGTTAGGTGGATTGGCCGTGCTAAATTGCCCCTTAGTGTCCAAAGATGTGTAGGTTAGGTGGATTGGCCGTGCTAAATTGCCCCTTAGTGTCCAAAGATGTGCAGGTTAGGTGGATTGGCCGTGCTAAATTGCCCCTTAGTGTCCAAAGATGTGTAGGTTAGGTGGATTGGCCATGCTAAATTGTCCCTTAGTGTCCAAAGATGTGTAGGTTAGGTTGATTGACCGTGCTAAATTGCCCCTTAGTGTCCAAAGATGTGTAGGTTAGGTGGATTGGCCGTGCTAAATTGCCCCTTAGTGTCCAAAGATGTGTAGGTTAGGTGGATTGGCCGTGCTAAATTGCCCCTTAGTGTCCAAAGATGTGTAGGTTAGGTGTATTGGCCGTGCTAAATTCTCCCTCAGTGTTACCCGAACAGGCGCCGGAATGTGGCAACTAGGGGAATTTCACAGTAACGTCATTGCAGTGTTAATGTAGCCCTACTTGTGACTAATAAATAAACCTTGTTAACTTTTTTCACTGGCTGAATGTGAGTTAGACAGAGGCGATAACAAGCAACCTTTCAATCTCCTGTCACACTGCACTTGAGTCATCAACTCATAGAGGGTTTACAGCATGGAAACAGGCCCTTCGGCCCAACTTGTCCATGCCGCCCTTTTTTTTTAAAACCCCTAAGCTAGTCCCAATTGCCCGCGTTTGGCCCATATCCCTCTATACCCATCATACCCATGTAACTGTCTAAACGCTTTTTAAAAGACAAAATTGTACCCACCTCTACTACTGCCTCTGGCAGCTCGTTCCAGACACTCACCACCCTCTGTGTGAAACAATTGCCCCTCTGGACACTTTTGAGGATTGAACTGGTTTGATTTGATTTATTATTGTCACATGTATTAGTATACAATGAAGAGTATTGTTTCTTGCGCGCTATACAGACAAAGCATACCGTTCAGAGAGTACATAGGGGAGAAGGAAAGGAGAGGTTTCAGAATATACTGTTACAGTTTGATTTGATTTATTATTGTCACGTATTGGGATACAGTGAAAAGTATTGTTTCTTGCGCGCTGAACAGATAAAGCATACCCTTCATAGAGTACTTGGGGAAAAGGAAAGGAGAGAGTGCAGAATGTCGTGTTACAGTCACAGGTAGGGTGTAGAGAAAGATCAACTTAATGCGAGGTAGGTCCATTCAGAAGTCTGGTAGCAGGGAAGAAGCTGTCCTTGAATCAGTTGGCATGTGTCCTCAGACTTTTGTATCTGTTTTCCGACAGAAGAAGGTGGAAGAATCACAGAATCCCTACAGTGCAGAAGGAGGCCATTCAGCCCATTAAGTCTGCACCGACCACAATCCCACCCAGGCCCTATTCCCGTAACTCCACATATTTACCCTGCTAATCCCCCTGACACTAGGGCCAATTTAGCACGACCAATCCACCTAACCAGCACGCCTTTCAGACTGTGGGAGGAAACCGGAGCACCCGGAGGAAACCCACGCAGACACCGGGAGAATGTGCAGACTCCACACAGCCAGTGACCCAAGCCGGGAATCGAACCCGGGTCCCTGGTGCTGTGAGGCAACAGTGCCAACCACTGTGCTACCCAAATAGAGTACGTCGGGAGTGCGTGGGGTCCTTGATTCTGTTGGTTGCTTTCCCGAGACAGTGGGAAGTGTAGACAGAGTCAATGGATGGGAGGCTGGTTTGCGTGATGGATTGGGCTACATTCACGACCCTTTGTAGTTCCTTGTGGTCTTGGGAAGAGCAGGAGCCCCAGACCAAGCTGTGATACAACCAGAAGGAATGCTTTCTATGGTGCAATGTGTAAAAATTTGTAATAGAATTGTCATATTCAGATGAAGTAGGATGGAGAGGGGAGTTTCCACCTCCAATTAAGTAGCTGGAAACTCAGCTGGAATTCACCTCCATTTTAAATGGTAATATTTATAATTTCTCAATTTCTAAAGACAATTTTCCCATGTAAACCCTGTCACGCTGTAATGCCACCCTTTAGCAAACAAAGGGGCAGTGGGATGGGTGTGATTACAGTGGGACAGTGGGATGGGTGTGATTACAGTGGGATGGGTGTGATTACAGTGGGGTGGGTGTGATTACAGTGGGATGGGTGTGATTACAGTGGGATGGGTGTGATTACAGTGGGACGGGTGTGATAACAGTGGGATGGGTGTGATTACAGTGGGACAGTGGGATGGGTGTGATTACAGTGGGATGGGTGTGATTACAGTGGGACAGTGGGATGGGTGTGATTACAGTGGGATGGGTGTGATTACAGTGGGGTGGGTGTGATTACAGTGGGACGGGTGTGATTACAGTGGGACAGTGGGATGGGTGTGATTACAGTGGGACAGTGGGATGGGTGTGATTACAGTGGAATGGGTGTGATTACAGTGGGATGGGTGTGATTACAGTGGAATGGGTGTGATTACAGTGGGATGGGTGTGATTACAGTGGGATGGGTGTGATTACAGTGGGATGGGTGTGATTACAGTGGAATGGGTGTGATTACAGGTGGATGGGTGTGATTACAGTGGGATGGGTGTGATTACAGTGGGATGGGTGTGATTACAGTGGGATGGGTGTGATTACAGTGGAATGGGTGTGATTACAGTGGGATGGGTGTGATTACAGTGGGACAGTGGGATGGGTGTGATTACAGTGGGATGGGTGTGATTACAGTGGGAAGGGTGTGATTACAGTGGGATGGGTGTGATTACAGTGGGGTGGGTGTGATTACAGTGGGGTGGGTGTGATTACAGTGGAATGGGTGTGATTACAGTGGGATGGGTGTGATTACAGTGGGGTGGGTGTGATTACAGTGGGGTGGGTGTGATTACAGTGGGATGGGTGTGATTACAGTGGGATGGGTGTGATTACAGTGGGATGGGTGTGATTACAGTGGGAAGGGTGTGATTACAGTGGGATGGGTGTGATTACAGTGGAATGGGTGTGATTACAGTGGGATGGGTGTGATTACAGTGGGGTGGGTGTGATTACAGTGGGACGAGTGTGATTACAGTGGGACGGGTGTGATTACAGTGGGACGGGTGTGATTACAGTGGGGTGGGTGTGATTACAGTGGGACGGGTGTGATTACAGTGGGAAGGGTGTGATTACAGTGGGACAGTGGGATAGGTGTGATTACAGTGGGATGGGTGTGATTACAGTGGGGTGGGTGTGATTACAGTGGGACGGGTGTGATTACAGTGGGACAGTGGGATGGGTGTGATTACAGTGGGACGGGTGTGATTACAGTGGGACAGTGGGATGGGTGTGATTACAGTGGGATGGGTGTGATTACAGTGGGATGGGTGTGATTACAGTGGAATGGGTGTGATTACAGTGGAATGGGTGTGATTACAGTGGGATGGGTGTGATTACAGTGGGATGGGTGTGATTACAGTGGGATGGGTGTGATTACAGTGGGATGGGTGTGATTACAGTGGGATGGGTGTGATTACAGTGGGAAGGGTGTGATTACAGTGGGACAGTGGGATAGGTGTGATTACAGTGGGATGGGTGTGATTACAGTGGGACAGTGGGATGGGTGTGATTACAGTGGGGTGGGTGTGATTACAGTGGGACAGTGGGATGGGTGTGATTACAGTGGGATGGGTGTGATTACAGTGGGATGGGTGTGATTACAGTGGGATGGGTGTGATTACAGTGGGATGGGTGTGATTACAGTGGGGTGGGTGTGATTACAGTGGGACAGTGGGATGGGTGTGATTACAGTGGGGTGGGTGTGATTACAGTGGGACAGTGGGATGGGTGTGATTACAGTGGGATGGGTGTGATTACAGTGGGATGGGTGTGATTACAGTGGAATGGGTGTGATTACAGTGGGATGGGTGTGATTACAGTGGGGTGGGTGTGATTACAGTGGGACAGTGGGATGGGTGTGATTACAGTGGCATGGATGTGATTACAGTGGAATGGGTGTGATTACAGTGGCATGGATGTGATTACAGTGGGATGGGTGTGATTACAGTGGGATGGGTGTGATTACAATGGAATGGGTGTGATTACAGTGGGATGGGTGTGATTACAGTGGGACGGGTGTGATTACAGTGGGATGGGTGTGATTACAGTGGGACAGTGGGATGGGTGTGATTACAGTGGCATGGATGTGATTACAGTGGAATGGGTGTGATTACAGTGGCATGGATGTGATTACAGTGGGATGGGTGTGATTACAGTGGGATGGGTGTGATTACAGTGGAATGGGTGTGATTACAGTGGGATGGGTGTGATTACAGTGGGAAGGGTGTGATTACAGTGGGACAGTGGGATGGGTGTGATTACAGTGGCATGGATGTGATTACAGTGGGACGGGTGTGATTACAGTGGGATGGGTGTGATTACAGTGGCATGGATGTGATTACAGTGGGATGGGTGTGATTACAGTGGGATGGGTGTGATTACAGTGGAATGGGTGTGATTACAGTGGGATGGGTGTGATTACAGTGGGAAGGGTGTGATTACAGTGGGACAGTGGGATGGGTGTGATTACAGTGGCATGGATGTGATTACAGTGGAATGGGTGTGATTACAGTGGGATGGGTGTGATTACAGTGGGATGTGTGTGATTACAGTGGGATGGGTGTGATTACAGTGGAATGGGTGTGATTACAGTGGGATGGGTGTGATTACAGTGGAATGGGTGTGATTACAGTGGGATGGGTGTGATTACAGTGGGATGGGTGTGATTACAGTGGAATGGGTGTGATTACAGTGGGATGGGTGTGATTACAGTGGGATGGGTGTGATTACAGTGGGATGGGTGTGATTACAGTGGGATGGGTGTGATTACAGTGGAATGGGTGTGATTACAGTGGGATGGGTGTGATTACAGTGGGACAGTGGGATGGGTGTGATTACAGTGGGATGGGTGTGATTACAGTGGGAAGGGTGTGATTACAGTGGGATGGGTGTGATTACAGTGGGGTGGGTGTGATTACAGTGGGGTGGGTGTGATTACAGTGGAATGGGTGTGATTACAGTGGGATGGGTGTGATTACAGTGGGGTGGGTGTGATTACAGTGGGGTGGGTGTGATTACAGTGGGATGGGTGTGATTACAGTGGGATGGGTGTGATTACAGTGGGATGGGTGTGATTACAGTGGGAAGGGTGTGATTACAGTGGGATGGGTGTGATTACAGTGGAATGGGTGTGATTACAGTGGGATGGGTGTGATTACAGTGGGGTGGGTGTGATTACAGTGGGACGAGTGTGATTACAGTGGGACGGGTGTGATTACAGTGGGACGGGTGTGATTACAGTGGGGTGGGTGTGATTACAGTGGGACGGGTGTGATTACAGTGGGAAGGGTGTGATTACAGTGGGACAGTGGGATAGGTGTGATTACAGTGGGATGGGTGTGATTACAGTGGGGTGGGTGTGATTACAGTGGGACGGGTGTGATTACAGTGGGACAGTGGGATGGGTGTGATTACAGTGGGACGGGTGTGATTACAGTGGGACAGTGGGATGGGTGTGATTACAGTGGGATGGGTGTGATTACAGTGGGATGGGTGTGATTACAGTGGAATGGGTGTGATTACAGTGGAATGGGTGTGATTACAGTGGGATGGGTGTGATTACAGTGGGATAGGTGTGATTACAGTGGAATGGGTGTGATTACAGTGGGATGGGTGTGATTACAGTGGGATGGGTGTGATTACAGTGGGAAGGGTGTGATTACAGTGGGACAGTGGGATAGGTGTGATTACAGTGGGATGGGTGTGATTACAGTGGGACAGTGGGATGGGTGTGATTACAGTGGGGTGGGTGTGATTACAGTGGGACAGTGGGATGGGTGTGATTACAGTGGGATGGGTGTGATTACAGTGGGATGGGTGTGATTACAGTGGGATGGGTGTGATTACAGTGGGATGGGTGTGATTACAGTGGGGTGGGTGTGATTACAGTGGGACAGTGGGATGGGTGTGATTACAGTGGGGTGGGTGTGATTACAGTGGGACAGTGGGATGGGTGTGATTACAGTGGGATGGGTGTGATTACAGTGGGATGGGTGTGATTACAGTGGAATGGGTGTGATTACAGTGGGATGGGTGTGATTACAGTGGGGTGGGTGTGATTACAGTGGGACAGTGGGATGGGTGTGATTACAGTGGCATGGATGTGATTACAGTGGAATGGGTGTGATTACAGTGGCATGGATGTGATTACAGTGGGATGGGTGTGATTACAGTGGGATGGGTGTGATTACAATGGAATGGGTGTGATTACAGTGGGATGGGTGTGATTACAGTGGGACGGGTGTGATTACAGTGGGATGGGTGTGATTACAGTGGGACAGTGGGATGGGTGTGATTACAGTGGCATGGATGTGATTACAGTGGAATGGGTGTGATTACAGTGGCATGGATGTGATTACAGTGGGATGGGTGTGATTACAGTGGGATGGGTGTGATTACAGTGGAATGGGTGTGATTACAGTGGGATGGGTGTGATTACAGTGGGAAGGGTGTGATTACAGTGGGACAGTGGGATGGGTGTGATTACAGTGGCATGGATGTGATTACAGTGGGACGGGTGTGATTACAGTGGGATGGGTGTGATTACAGTGGCATGGATGTGATTACAGTGGGATGGGTGTGATTACAGTGGGATGGGTGTGATTACAGTGGAATGGGTGTGATTACAGTGGGATGGGTGTGATTACAGTGGGAAGGGTGTGATTACAGTGGGACAGTGGGATGGGTGTGATTACAGTGGCATGGATGTGATTACAGTGGAATGGGTGTGATTACAGTGGGATGGGTGTGATTACAGTGGGATGTGTGTGATTACAGTGGGATGGGTGTGATTACAGTGGGATGGGTGTGATTACAGTGGAATGGGTTTGATTACAGTGGGGTGGGTGTGATTACAGTGGGATGGGTGTGATTACAGTGGGACAGTGGGATGGGTGTGATTACAGTGGGACAGTGGGATGGGTGTGATTACAGTGGGACAGTGGGGTGGGTGTGATTACAGTGGGGTGGGTGTGATTACAGTGGGACAGTGGGATGGGTGTGATTACAGTGGGACAGTGGGATGGGTGTGATTACAGTGGGATGGGTGTGATTACAGTGGGATGGGTGTGATTACAGTGGGACAGTGGGATGGGTGTGATTACAGTGGGACAGTGGGATGGGTGTGATTACAGTGGGATGGGTGTGATTACAGTGGGGTGGGTGTGATTACAGTGGGATGGGTGTGATTACAGTGGGATGGGTGTGATTACAGTGGAATGGGTTTGATTACAGTGGGATGGGTGTGATTACAGTGGGATGGGTTTGATTACAGTGGAATGGGTTTGATTACAGTGGGATGGGTGTGATTACAGTGGGATGGGTGTGATTACAGTGGGATGGGTGTGATTACAGTGGGACAGTTTACGTTTGCATTTAGATGCAAACATCGGAACAGTGAGTGGAATAAAGTGACCATGCTTAAATGCTGCCTCCTTCTGGTCTTGGCTCTGAAACGTCTGCAATGCTGGGAGGGTGTAATTACCCAGAGCCTAGCCTTTTTATACTGTGCGTGTGAGTGAGTGTGTGTGTGTTTGTGGGTGAGTGTGTTTGTGAGTGAGTGTGTGTGTGTTTGTGGGTGAGTGTGTGTGTGTGTTTGTGGGTGGGTGTGTGTGTTTGTGGGTGAGTGTGTGTGTTTGTGAGTGAGTGTGTGTGTGTTTGTGGGTGAGTGTGTGTGTTTGTGAGTGAGTGTGTGTTTGTGAGTGAGTGTGTGTGTTTGTGGGTGAGTGTGTTTGTGAGTGAGTGTGTGTGTGTTTGTGGGTGAGTGTGTGTGTTTGTGAGTGAGTGTGTGTGTTTGTGAGTGAGTGTGTGTGTTTGTGGGTGAGTGTGTGTGTTTGTGAGTGAGTGTGTGTGTTTGTGAGTGAGTGTGTGTGTTTGTGAGTGAGTGTGTATGTTTGTGAGTGAGTGTGTGTGTTTGTGAGTGAGTGTGTGTGTTTGTGAGTGAGTATGTGTATGTTTGTGGGTGAGTGTGTGTGTTTGTGAGTGAGTGTGTGTGTTTGTGAGTGAGTGTGTGTGTTTGTGAGTGAGTGTGTGTGTTTGTGAGTGAGTGTGTGTGTTTGTGAGTGAGTGTGTGTGTTTGTGAGTGAGTGTGTGTGTGTGTTTAGGTGAGTGTGTGTGTTTGTGGGTGAGTGTGTGTGTTTGTGGGTGAGTGTGTGTGTTTGGGTGAGTGTATGTGTTTGTGAGTGAGTGTGTGTTTGGGTGAGTGTGTCTTTGTGGGTGAGTGTGTGTGTTTGTGAGTGTGTTTGGGTGAGTGTGTGTGTTTGGGGGTGAGTGTGTGTGTTTGGGTGAGTGTATGTGTTTGTGAGTGAGTGTGTGTTTGGGAGTGAGTGTGTGTTTGGGTGAGTGTGTCTTTGTGGGTGAGTGTGTGTGTTTGTGAGTTTGTGAGTGTGTTTGGGTGAGTGTGTGTGTTTGTGGGTGGGTGTGTGTGTTTGTGGGTGAGTGTGTGTGTTTGTGTGTGTGTTTGTGAGTGAGTGTGTGTGTTTGTGAGTGTGTGTGTTTGTGAGTGAGTGTGTGTGTTTGTGAGTGAGTGTGTGTGTTTGTGAGTGAGTGAGTGTGTTTGTGAGTGAGTGTTGTGTTTGTTTGTGAGTGTCTTTGTGAGCGAGAGTGTGTGTGTGAGTGAGTGTGTGTGTTTGTGAGTGAGTGTGTGTGTTTGTGAGTGAGTGTGTGTGTTTGTGGGTGAGTGTGTGTGTTTGTGAGTGAGTGAGTGTGTTTGTGAGTGAGTGTGTATGTTTGTGAGTGAGTGTTTGTGTTTGTGAGTGAGTGTGTGTGTTTGTGAGTGAGTGTGTGTGTTTGTGAGTGAGTGTGTGTGTTTGTGAGTGAGTGTGTGTGTTTGTGAGTGAGTGTGTTTGGGTGAGTGTGTGTGTTTGTGAGTGAGTGAGTGTGTTTGGGTGAGTGTGTGTCTTTGTGAGTGAGTGTGTGTGTTTGTGAGTGAGTGAGTGTGTGTCTTTGTGAGTGAGTGTGTGTGTTTGTGAGTGAGTGTGTGTGTTTGTTTGTGAGTGAGTGTGTATGTTTGTGAGTGAGTGTGTGTGTGTGTTTGTGATTGAGTGAGTGTGTTGGTGAACAAGTGTGTGTGTTTGTGAGTGAGTGTGTGTGTTTGTGAGTGAGTGTGTGTGTTTGTGGGTGAGTGTGTGTGTTTGTGAGTGAGTCAGTGTGTTTGAGTGATTGTGTGTGTTTGTGAGCGAGTGTGTGTGTTTGTGAGCGAGTGTGTGTGTTTGTGAGTGAGTGTGTGTGTGAGTGAGTGTGTGTGTTTGTGAGTGAGTGTGTTTTAGTGAGTGAGTGTGTTTGTTAGTGAGAGAGTGTGTGGTGTGTGAGTTTGTGAGTGAGTGAGTGTGTGTGTTTGTGAGTGAGTGTGTTTGTGAGCAAGTGTGTGTTTTTGTGAGCGAGTGTGTGTGTTTGTGAGTGAGTGTGTGTGTTTGTGAGTGAGTGTGTGTGTTTGGGTGAGTGTGTGTGTTTGTGAGTGAATTTGTGTGTTTGTGAGTGCGTGTGTTTGTGAGTGAGTATGCGTGTTTGTGAGTGAGTGTGCGTGTTTGTGAGTGAGTGTGTGTGTTTGGGTGAGTGTGTGTGTTTGTGAGTGAGTGTGTGTGTTTGTGAGTGAGTGTTTGTGAGTGAGTGTGTGTGTTTGTGAGTGAGTGTGTGTGTTTGTGAGTGAGTGTGTGTGTGTTTGAGCGAGTGTGTGTGTTTGAGCGAGTGTGTGTGTTTGTGAGCGAGTGTGTGTGTTTGTGAGCGAGTGTGTGTGTTTGTGAGCGAGTGTTTGTGAGTGAGTGTGTGTGTGTGTTTGTGAGCGAGTGTGTGTGTTTGGGAGTGAGTGAGTGTGTTTGGGTGAGTGTGTGTGTGTGTTTGTGAGTGAGTGTTTGTGTTTGTGAGTGAGTGTGTGTGTTTGTGAGTGAGTGTGTGTGTTTGTGAGTGAGTGTGTGTGTTTGTGAGTGAGTGTGTGTGTTTGTGAGTGAGTGTGTGTGTTTGTGAGTGAGTGTGTGTGTTTGTGAGTGAGTGTGTGTGTGTTTGTGAGTGAGTGTGTGTGTGTTTGTGGGTGAGTGTGTGTGTGTGTTTGTGAGTGAGTATGTGTGTGTGTTTGTGAGTGAGTCTGTTTGTGAGTGAGTGTTTCTGGGTGAGTGTGTGTGTTTGTGAGTGAGTGGGTGAGTGTGTGTGTTTGTGAGTGAGTGGGTGAGTGTGTGTGTTTGTGAGTGAGTGGGTGAGTGTGTGTGTTTGTGGGTGAGTGGGTGTGTTTGTGAGTGAGTGAGTGTGTTTGGGTGAGTGTGTGTGTGTGTTTGTGAGTGAGTGTTTGTGTTTGTGAGTGAGTGTGTGTGTTTGTGAGTGAGTGTGTGTGTTTGTGAGTGAGTGTGTGTGTTTGTGAGTGTGTGTGAGTGAGTGTGTGTGTGTTTGTGAGTGAGTGTGTGTGTGTGTTTGTGAGTGAGTGTGTGTGTGTTTGTGGGTGAGTGTGTGTGTGTGTTTGTGAGTGAGTATGTGTGTGTGTTTGTGAGTGAGTGAGTCTGTTTGTGAGTGAGTGTTTCTGGGTGAGTGTGTGTGTTTGTGAGTGAGTGGGTGAGTGTGTGTGTTTGTGAGTGAGTGGGTGAGTGTGTGTGTTTGTGAGTGAGTGGGTGAGTGTGTGTGTTTGTGAGTGAGTGGGTGAGTGTGTGTGTTTGTGAGTGAGTGGGTGAGTGTGTGTGTTTGTGGGTGAGTGTGTGTGTTTGTGAGTGAGTGTGTGTGTTTGTGGGTGAGTGTGTGTGTTTGTGAGTGAGTGTGTGTGTTTGTGGGTGAGTGTGTGTGTTTGTGAGTGAGTGTGCGCGTTTGTGTCCTCCACGACCTTAGAATCGTAGAAATCCCACACTGCAGGAGGAGGCCATTCGGCCCATCGAGTCTGCACCGACCACAATCCCACCCAGGCCCTACCCCGTAACCCCACATATTTAGAACATAGAACCCAGGAAGGCTACAGCACAAACAGGCCTTTCGGCCCACAAGTTGCGCCGAGCATGTCCCTACCTACCAGGCTTACCTATAACCCTCTATCTTACTCACTTCCATGAACTTATCCAAAAATCCTTTAAAAGACCCTATCGAATCCGCCTCCACCACCACTACCGGCAGCCGATTCCACGCACCCACCATCCTCTGAGTGAAAAACCTACCCCTAACATCTCCTCTGTACCTACTCCCCAGCACCCTAAACCTGTGACCTCTTGTGGCAACCATTTCAGCCCTGGGTAAAAGTCTCTGAGAATCCACTCTATCAATACCTCTCAACATCTTATACACCTCTATCAGGTCACCTCTCATCCTTCGCCTCTCCAAGGAGAATAGACCTAGCTCTCTCAACCTATCCTCATAAGGCATGCCACCTAATCCAGGCAACATCCTTGTAAATCTCCTCTGCACCCTTTCTATGGCTTCCACATCCTCTCTGTAGTGAGGCGACCAGAACTGGGCACTGTACTCCAGGTGGGGTCTGACCAGGGTCCTATACAGCTGCAGCATTATCGCCCGATTTCTAAACCCAATTCCTCTATTGATGAAGGCCAGTATTCCATACGCCTTCTTAACCACAGCCTCTACCTGCGACGCTGCTTTGAGCGTCCTATGAACCCGGACCCCAAGATCCTTCTGATCTTCCACACTGCCAAGCGTCTTACCCTTAATATTATATTCCGCCATCCTATTCGACCTGCCAAAATGAACCACCGCACACTTATCTGGGTTGAAGTCCATCTGCCACTTCTCCGCCCAGTCTTGCATCTTATCAATGTCTCGTTGCAACTGCTGACATCCCTCCACACTATCCACAACACCTCCAACCTTTGTGTCATCAGCAAACTTGCCAACCCATCCTTCCACTTCCTCATTTATAAAAATCACAAAGAGCAAGGGTCCCAGAACAGATCCCTGGAGCACTCCACTGGTGACCGACCTCCACGCTGAAAAAGACCCATCTACAACCACTCTTTGCCTTCTGTGGGCAAGTTTACCCCGCTAATCCCCCTAACCTATTCATCCTGGGACACTAAGGGGCAATTTACCATGGCCAGAGCACCTAACCTGCACATCTTTGGACTGTGGGAGGAAACCGGAGCACCCGGGAAGGAGTAACTAACTCCATCCAGAATCCGGGATTGACTCTCCCATCCCAGTATCATCGGAAGACTGTTCACGGGATGAGGAAAGGGAACTCATAATCCCATTTCCAGACAGTGATCCCACCATTTAGTTCTTGAAATCACACTCTGACTTACATAGCTGAATATTTAGTGGGGGATTTGCGTGATTGTTAATAAATTGCTGCTGTATTTATAGAATTCATCCAGTCGGATTGGAAACCTGCGTCAGGAGGGAGGGGATTAGCGTTGCTGAGTGTTTTACTAAAATTATGCGGCAGATGATTGGGATTTATTTTGGGTGAATGCAGGACTAACTTAATAAACGATTTAAATTGAAATTAAATCAAATCAAACCGGTGCTCACCTTGTGTTTAAACTCCAGGTCAGGTATCAGAGACAGGCTGCAGAAGTGAAGCTGATGTCAGTGAAGTCAACCTTAATATAAAGTATTTTTCTCCGGTTCTGCAAAATTGAAATAGTTGCCCAGGTTGGATTCCACATCGTCCATCAGAGAATAATAACAGGAACCTAGGGAGCGGGTCAGTATTTACAGGGGGGGTCCCCGGGAGTGGGTCAGTATTTACAGGGGGGGTCCCCGGGAGTGGGTCTGTATTTACAGGGGGGGTCCCCGGGAGTGGGTCAGTATTTACAGGGCAGTGGGTCCCCGGGAGTGGGTCAGTATTTACAGGGGGGGGTCCCCGGGAGTGGGTCAGTATTTACAGGGGGGGTCCCCGGGAGTGGGTCAGTATTTACAGGGGGGGTCCCCGGGAGTGGGTCAGTATTTACAGGGGGGGTCCCCGGGAGTGGGTCAGTATTTACAGGGGGGGTCCCCGGGAGTGGGTCAGTATTTACAGGGCAGTGGGTCCCCGGGAGTGGGTCAGTATTTACAGAGGGGGGTCCCCGGGAGTGGGTCAGTATTTACAGGGGGGGTCCCCGGGAGTGGGTCAGTATTTACAGGGGGGGTCCCCGGGAGTGGGTCAGTATTTACAGGGGGGTCCCCGGGAGTGGGTCAATATTTACACGGAGGTCCCCGGGAGTGGGTCAGTATTTACAGGGGGGGTCCCCGGGAGTGGGTCAGTATTTATACGGGTGTCCCCAGGAGTGGGTCAGTATTTATACGGGTGTCCCCAGGAGTGGGTCAGTATTTACAGGGGGATCCCCGGGAGTGGGTCAGTATTTACAGGGGGGTCTCCGGGAGTGGGACAGTATTTACACGGAGGTCCCCAGGAGTGGGTCAGTGTTTACAGGGGGGTCCCCGGGAGTGGGTCAGTATTTATAGGGGTGTCCCCAGGAGTGGGTCAGTATTTACAGGGGGTCCCCGGGAGTGGGTCAGTATTTACAGGGGGTCCCCGGGAGTGGGTCAGTATTTACAGGGGGGGTCCCCGGGAGTGGGTCAGTATTTACAGGGCAGTGGGTCCCCGGGAGTGGGTCAGTATTTACAGGGGGGGGTCCCCGGGAGTGGGTCAGTATTTACAGGGGGGGGTCCCCGGGAGTGGGTCAGTATTTACAGGGGGGGGTCCCCGGGAGTGGGACAGTATTTACTGGGGGGTCCCCGGGAGTGGGTCAGTATTTACACGGAGGTCCCCGGGAGTGGGTCAGTATTTACAGGGGGGGTCCTTGGGAGTGGGTCAGTATTTACAGGGGGGGTCCTCGGGAGTGGGTCAGTATTTACAGGGGGGGTCTCTGGGAGTGGGTCAAAATTTACAGGGAGAGGTGCCCGGGAGTGGGTCAGTATTTACAGGGGGGGTCCCCGGGAGTGGGTCAGTATTTACAGCGGAGTCCCCGGGAGTGGGTCAGTATTTACAGGGGGGCCCCCGGGAGTGGGTCATTATTTACAGAGGGGTCCCTGGGAGTGGGTCAGTATTTACAGGGGGGGTCCCCGGGAGTGGGTCATTATTTACAGGGTGGTCCCCGGGAGTGGGACAGTATTTACAGGGGGGTCCCCGGGAGTGGGTCAGTATTTACAGGGGGGTCCCCGGGGGTGGGTCAGTGTTTACAGGGGGGTTCCCTGGGAGTGGATCAGTATTTACAGGGGGGTCTCCGGAAGTGGGTCAGTGTTTACAGGGGGGTCCCCGGGAGTGGGTCAGTATTTACAGGGGGGTCCCCGGGAGTGGGTCAGTATTTGCAGGGGGGGTCCCCGGGAGTGGGTCAGTATTTACAGGGGGTAGGGTCCCTGGGAGTGGGTCAGTATTTACAGGGGGTAGGGTCCCTGGGAGTGGGACGGTATTTACAAGGGTCTCTGGGAGTGGGTCTAATGAACTCCCCCATTGGTGCTTCAGGCAATGTAATTCATTAGAAGCTCATTAAGGATTCCTCCGGGGACACCGGGGTTGTTTAAGAGCAGCAATCAGAATGTTACAATGGATTTCATTTATCCAGTGACCCAGTTCCTGCCGCGCTGATCCAGCCCATGTGATGTTTTGTTGAATTTGTGAAGGGTATTTCAGTGAGATTGAAGGTGCAGGCTTGCATTTTCATCCCTGCGTACCCTTGGTAGGGTTTGAAAAACCCTCTTCCCTCTTCCTCACCGCCCCCACACTGGGTCAACAGTCACTCACTCAGAACGTGTGGAATCTATCTCGTTTCATCATCTTATATCTCCCTTCTGTCTTATCCTGAGGATTGGAAATGAGACACACTCAGATTCTGCACATCCACAGAACCCCTACAGTGCAGAAAGAGGCCATTTGGCCCATCGAGTCTGCACCAACTCTCCAAAAGAGCGCCCCATCCAGGCCCACCCCTCTGCCCTATCCCTGTAACCCTGCGCAGTTACCATGGTCAGTGGCCAATCCACCTAACCTACACAGCTTAGGACACAAACGGGCAATTTGGCATGGCCAATCCACCTAACCTGCACATCTTTGGACACTAAGGGACAATTTAGCATGGCCAATCCACCTCACCTACACATCTTTGGACACTAAGGGGCAATTTAGCATGGCCAATCCACCTCACCTACACATCTTTGGACACTAAGGGGCAATTTAGCATGGCCAATCCACCTAACCTGCACATCTTTAGACACCAGGGGCAATTTAGCATGGCCAATCCACCTCACCTACACATCTTTGGACACTAAGGGGCAATTTAGCATGGCCAATCCACCTAACCTGCACATCTTTGGACACTAAGGGACAATTTAGAATGGCCAATCCACCTCACCTACACATCTTTGGACACTAAGGGGCAATTTAGCATGGCCAATCCACCTCACCTACACATCTTTGGACACTAAGGGGCAATTTAGCATGGCCAATCCACCTAACCTGCACATCTTTAGACACCAGGGGCAATTTAGCATGGCCAATCCACCTCACCTACACATCTTTGGACACTAAGGGGCAATTTAGCATGGCCAATCCACCTAACCTGCACATCTTTAGACACCAAGGGGCAGTTTAGCACGGCCAATCCACCTAACCTGCACATCTTTGGCCTCTAAGGGACAATTTAGCATGGCCAATCCACCTAACCTGCACATCATTGGACTCTAAGGGACAATTTAGCATGGCCAATCCACCTCACCTACACATCTTTGGACACTAAGGGGCAATTTAGCATGGCCAATCCACCTAATCTACAAGTCTTTCGACACTAAGGGGCAATTTAGCATGGCCAATCCACCTAACCCGCACATCTTTAGACACCAAGGGGCAATTTAGCATGGCAAGCCCTAAACCTACACATCTTTGGTCATTAAGGTACAATTTAGCATGGCCAATCCACCTAACCTACACATCTTTGGTCACTAAGGAGCAATTCAGCATGGCCAATCCACCTAACCTGCACATCATTGGTCACTAAGGGGCAATTTAGCATGGCCAGTCCACCTGACCTGCACATCTTTCGACAATAAGGGGCAATTTAGCATGGCCAATCCACCTATTGGAATTATTGTGTCTGGAGGTTAGGAAGGCGAGACTGAGAGTTTCAGACACAGGTGAGTTGAGAGGGGCAAAGTCATAATAGGGTTAAATAGATCCTACAATAATGTGTTGGAAAATAGAAATTGAGATGACCAAGGTCTACCGAGTTAGTGTTTAACCATCCTCGGAGTTTCACGATCCAATGATGTGCGGTTATCAACTAATCAGAACAACCAGCCTCGAACAATGAGTCAACAACAGACCTGGACATGAGGTGTGGATAATTCCCAGTGATGGAGAGACGTGGGAATCAGAGGTCTAAAGGCACCTCTCTCCCTCTCCCAGACACGATCCACATGTTTCCAATTCCTGCAATCTGGGATGGATGAAGCGCCAATCCCTTCATGTCCATTTCAGGAATCACTCCCTAGAAATAGGAAAATTGGGAGTTGCTCCTATGATCCAGGAATATTGGAAGCTGTTCCCTGTAATCTCGGAATACCGGGATTCCGACAGCTTGGGGAGACCAGGAATATTGGGAGGCACTCCCAGGAATGCTGGCAAGAAGTTCCCTGGAAGTGGAATATGGAGAGCTGCTCCCTGGTGACTGGGAATGTCAGAGAGCACTCCCAGGGGAGACTGGGAATATTGGGAAGTGTTTCTCAGATATTGGGAGATGCTCCCTGTATGCTGCAATTACCAGGAACTGCACCTGGGAATTGGGAATATCAGATAGTTTCCAGAGACGAGCAATACCAGGAAACCCCCCCCCCCCACTCCCTACCACCCCCCGGGAACATTGCTCCCAGTGAATTGGGAAGGTGAGGATGAGGGTGGTGAGGTGCGACAGGCCAACGGCAGAACCAATTGAACTGGCTTCTTTTACAGAGATACAGATCCACCCTCACATTCTCAGTGTGGTTGGGATGGGTGATAGATCCCAGTCTTTCCGGCAATACCAGCTTCCCAAGAATGAGGAAATGGTGATATCAGAATTGAAATGTTCCTTGCTGGAACGGGGGGGGGGGATTTAGAAACATAGAAAAAATAGAAAAACTACAGCACAAAACAGGCCCTTCGGCCCCACAAGTTGTGCCGAACATGTCCCTATGGCAAGGTCAAAACCTGTTGCCGTGTGGAGAAGGGTGCAGGGCAGCAAGATGGCACAGTGGTTAGCACTGCTGCCTCACAGCGCCAGGGAGTCGGGTTCGATTCCCGGCTCGGGTCACTGTCTGTGCGGAGTCTGCACATTCTCCCCGTGTCTGCATGGGTTTCCTCCGGGTGCTCCGGTTTCCTCCCACAGTCCAAAGATGTGCAGGTTAGGTGGATTGGCCATGCTAAATTGCCCCCTTAGTGTCCAGAGATGTGCAGGTTAGGTGGATTGGCCATGCTAAATTGCCCCTTAGTGTCCAAAGATGTGTGGGTTAGGTGGATTGGCCATGCTAAATTGCCCCTTAGTGTCCAAAGATGTGTGGGTTAGGTGGATTGGCCATGCTAAATTGCCCCTTAGTGTCCAAAGATGTGTGGGTTAGGTGGATTGGCCATGCTAAGTTGCCCCTTAGTGTCCAAAGATGTGTGGGTTAGGTGGATTGGCCATGCTAGGGGGATTAGCAGGGTAAATATGTGGGGTTATGGGGATAGGGCCTGGGTGGGGATTGTGGTCGGTGCAGACTCGATGGGCTGAATGGCCTCCTTCTGCACTGTCGGATTCTATGATTCTATGATTCACGTTACCGTGATGTAAAGGCTGTCCTTGTGGTGTGTTTCCCTGCAGATGCCTGCGGTCTCTCGGACCCCTCCCACGTGGAGAGTCTTCAGGAGAAAT